>NC_046165.1:55307746-55579335 GCF_011064425.1 Rattus rattus | reverse complement strand
AAAGAAGAGTTCATCTTATCTCTGCTCTCAGGTGTGTCAGTGCTCCTGGCAACTGCTTTCAGCTCTGGGTGCAGGCAGAAACTGGGAAGTTCCATGTGCCCACAGGGCACAGAGGGCACTAGGCAGGTTCCTCTTGGGCCAGGAATGTGAGCAGAAGTTGTTATCTCCTCTGAGCTCTCAGGATTGTCTATACTTCTGAATGCCCAGCTCTCCCCCAAAGGATTTGGATACAGAGATCTGTGGGACCAGTTCAGCTCGGGGCACAAGCAGAAACCAGAAGCTGTTTTCTTTTATAAATGTTGTGTTTTTTCATTGTGTAGAATTCTGTAACCTTGGACCAATGGCTCCCTATTTCCTATCTATACCTTGATAAGCAGTTTGCTACTATGTCCTTCCAGGAGTTAAGATCTTTACAGATTTCACCTAGAAGTGAGCACACTTGTACATGTAAAGTTAGTTTTCTGAGGAAGCTTTTGAGTTCAGTTTAGATTTGGGTTTAACCTTTTCAGCTATCTTTATAAAACACTTTATTCTAAAGCCTGCATACCATTCCCTTAGTGTGGCCACTAAACTTCCAGTGAACAGAAGTGATCATTGAAATGTCTCCAGTTTCCTCACTGCTATTTTGCATTCTACAGCATCTATTCATTTGTCTTCCATCTGGGATTATGGCCCATCCAGCAACACCACTGTCCCTTCTGGGTGCACAGAAGAATTTGAATTTGAGGCTAAATAATGATTTTTGAAAAGTATGTCTCAAACATTGAGTGCATGGCAGACAGATATTAAAATAAAAAGTTATCAGTCTTAAAGTAAAATTTTGTCTTTATCTGCTACATTCAATATTTTTTAGTCTTAAAAAGATGCCCTCATCCAGCTTGGTTCCTCCAATTCCTGTGTCTGAAGTGTATGGAATCCTCAGCAATAAGTCTTACCTTCAAGGTCTCAGAGTCAATAGCTTGTAATAATGAAGGGATTCTATAGGATATACCCTGAGCTACAACTCCAAGAGAATTTCTGTTGCTGGTCACTAGAGTATTTCATAAATAATCTATGGCTCCTGGATTATCTATGTTATTGCTCAGTGTTATGCAATTTCTTACAAAAGCACACACACACACACACACACACACACACACACACATTCTTTTTTCCCCATCTTTATTAACTTGAGTATTTCTTATTTACATTTCGATTGTTATTCCCCTTCCTAGTTTCCGGGCCAACATCCCTCCCCTTCTTTATGGGTGTTCCCTCCCATCCTCCCCCCCATTACCACCTCCCCACAACAATCACATTCACTGGGAGCTCAGTCTTGGCAGGACCAAGGGTTTCCCCTTCCACTGGTGCTCTCACTAGGCTATTCATTGCTACCTATGAGGTTGGAGCCCAGTATAGTCTTTGGTTAGTGGCTTAGTCCTGGAAGCTCTGGTTGGTTGGTATTGTTGTTCATATGGGGTCTCAAGCCCCTTCAAGCTCTTTCAGTCCTTTCTAAGATTCCTTCAACGGGGGTCCCATTCTCAGTTCGGTGGTTTGCTGCTGGCATTCACCTATGTATTTGTTGTATTCCGGCTGTGTCTCTCAGGAAAGATCTACATCCGGTTCCTGTTGGCCTGCACTTCTTTGCTTCATCCATCTTATTTAATTGGGTGGCTGTATATATATGGGCCACATGTGGGGCAGGCTCTGAATGGGTGTTCCTTCTGTCTCTGTTCTAAACTTTGCCTCCCTATTCCCTCTCAAGGTGTTCTTGTTCCCCTTTTAAAGAAGGAGTGAAGCATTCACATTTTGGTCATCCTTCTTGAGTTTCATGTGTTCTCTGCATCTAGGGTAATTCAAGCATTTGGGCTAATAGCCACTTATCAATGAGTGCATACCAACACACACACATTCTTAAGCAATATTATACAACATGTGTCCCTGTGACCTAGAATCCTTCCCTCAGAAGTATCAGAAGATGCTTTACAAGCTGCAAAGGGAGCTGTTGTTCCTTTGACCACAACAATGACCAGCCCAATGGGAATTTTCCAATGGTGCAGTAATGGCATTTATATTTTGGAGATAATCAGCAATATCTAGTTAGGCTTAATAGCTAGTTCAATACAAGGGAATTCATGCCTGGTACTATCAATAATTTGTATCTAGAAAGGTTATACACACTAGAGGAGACATTACTATTACTATTTATTCTAAATCAATACAGCATCTAACTTGATTCTAAACACTTACCCTTATACTCATTAACAACTCTCGCTCTCATCCCCTTATCAAAGAAGCTTTAAAAAAATTTGCAACAGACAGAAGCTACTACAGAGATACAAATATGGTCAAAATGCAGGGAATGCATGACTTACTGGCATCAACGTGACACAACTGGAGTTATAACAGAGAAAGGAGCCTTCCTTGAGGAAATGCCTCCATAAGATCCAGCTGTACGGCATTTTCTCAATTAGTGATCAAGTTGGGAAGGACTAGCCCATGGTGGGTGGTGCCATCCCTGGGTTAATAGTCCTGGGTTCTATAGGAAATCAAGCTGAGCAAGCCAGGGGAAGCAAGCCAGTAAGCAGCAACCTCCATGGCCTCTGCATCAGCTCCTGCCTCCAAGTTCCTTCCCTTTATGAGTTTCTGTCCTGATTTCCTTTGCTGATGAACAGCAATGTGGAAGTGTAAGCTGAATAAACTCTTTCCTCCACAACTTGTTTCTTGGTCATGATGTTTTGTGCAAGAACACAAACCCTGACTAAGACAATGGCCATGGGATCCCTATCCTTAGCACACCTACAACACAATCCCTACACTTTAGGCTCTAGGAACATTGTTTAAAAGAGGGCAGAAAAATACAAGAGCCAAAGGACTGAGATGTTTGCTGCAAGATAGTGTCTTCTAGATAAGACCCCATAAAATCTCAACAGTGTCATTGTCTACAAAAGGTCTGCATAATGACCACATCATGCAACACACAATGGAAATAAGAGAATCCACAAGACACCATTCCTAGATGAAAGAATTACAGGCTGTGGAGGGAGAATCAGTTTTCATTACTGATAAGTTATACAATACCAAGTGGTTAACCTTAAACACATGTATGCATGAGCAGCACTAAATGGACTCAGTAAATGAGGGTGGGGGGAATAATACAAGTTGAGAGTGAGAGAGGAGCTAGATTAAAGAAGAGGTGGAATTGAGGTAAATACAGTGTACTTGTGTATAAAACCTCTAATTAAATATGTTAAAGGTATTTATTTGTAATTTTGAGAAGGACACAGTTTCTAGGAGGAATGGGATAATTCCTTGGCCAAAGTCAAGCCCTGTTACTAGACTGATAGAGAAGAATTTGTCCCTGTGACACTCATCCTTATTAACATAATGAGTGTTGGGATTGCCATGGAAACTCACTTCTGGGTATATGGATGAGGATGATTCCAGAAATATTTGACTAAGGAGTGAAAGTCCACCTTGAGTCTGGATAGCATCATCCTTGAGCTGTAGCCCCAGACTGCATAAAAGGAAAAAGCTGGACTCATTTCATCTTCCTCTGCTTCCTGATTTGGGATACAATATAACCAACTGCCTCCTTGACTTCTCCTTCCTGAAGGACTTCCCCTGGAGCTAAGAGTCAAAATTAACCCTCATTTTGTTAAGTTTCTTTCCTTAGGCATTTTTATCACTGTAGTAAAAGATGTAACAAATACAGATCCTTACCTGGGCCCCACATGTCCATGCACTGCTGCTGCAGGGTGGGACAGTTGCCCTTCAAGCAGTAGCCATGCCCATTTTGGCAAGGGAAGCCACTGACTCTGAATCTGTCAACTGGGCAGTGGCTGGATTTACCATCACACATTTCAGGCAGATCACACTCATCTTTTGCTGCTCTGCACACAACCCCAGGCTTTTTCAGCTGCAAGGAAACAGAAGTAGGGAATATGTGTCATCCTGCCTTTTGCCCCAACACCTTAGATTAATACAAACAACCATTTAGTCTTCGGGGCCATGGCATAATTTTACTGTGATTCATTTTTGCACTACATCCATGTCATGTCACTTGTGCTTGTGTTGGCCATACTCTGAGTCTTCGAACAATTAATTTTTGAATTAGTTTTTGCAGTCTTATTCTGATATGGACACTAGGGAAACTTATAGTAATGTAAGAGGCACACTGGGCAATGTTTCAGATGGCATGCGGGGAGTTGTATCTCTCCCTTTGTTGAATGCTTCTTTGTCATGATTTACAAGATTTAAGTCTGTAAATTCAGGATTCACTAGTGAAGTGAAAGGGAGACAGATCTGCCAACAGCAGATCCGCATACCTCAAAACTTTCCCAGGCATCGAGTTTCCTTCAATCTTTTCATCCCAGAGTAGTGCATTTCTTGTCAGCTCTTGTTATGGAATGTTGTATTGTGAAAAAAGAGAAATAGCCAAGTACCCTTTTACTATATGAATTCTGTTGCAACAGTACCATCAATTTTGCTCTTACTTCCTTAGAAAAACCTTGATAAAACAAACTCCTCTTCTATGTCAGTAAATCAAAGGAGGACAATTCTTTGCTAGCTGGGTGAGTAGGCACAGACCACACACACCAAACAACTTCCACTGTTTTAATATTGATTATAAGATCAGACCAAAACTGCAGCCAAAGTTTACCAACCCTCCAAACATAGTTCCCACAGCTCCAGCCAGCTTGGCTCTCTTACAACAAACCACACAACCCTTCCCACACTCTCTTATTATTTAGACATGCTTTCTTTTGGTGTCGAAATCTATATCTAAAATCAGATCATTTTGCTTCCCGGTAGGCAATTTTTTTTTCCATGTAAAGTGCCCTTTGATCTCTCCAGTATAGATCTCTGCTTCCTTTTCCTCCATGTTGTGAGGAAAAGCACTTGAATTTAGATTTAAATAATGTGTTTGTGAATTTGAGCTATGATTGAAGATGGGAGAAACTCCAGTCAATTTAAAATACTTTTCTAACAGATCCATCAATACAAGCAGTTGTAAGATGATGTGCTCTGGGTGCAGTATGAGAAGCAGCAGAAAGAGAAACTCCCAATGGCTGGCATTGAGCTAGCCATGTTTGCTCATGTTGGTTTCTAAAAGATTATACTGTATGAATTCAAGGTGAACAATATGGCATTTTGGGGTGTGTGTGTGTGTGTGTGTGTGTGTGTGTATGCACATTTCTATAGTGAACCAATTATTATGGTCAGCAAATTAACACCAATCTCCAATAGTTACCTTTTTGCATTTATGTGTATGTTTATAGAGAGAACATCTGAAATCCACTCTCATCAGACTTCCACTATAGTATCCATTATTTTTTTTTCTTTTTTCTTTTTTTTTGGAGCTGGGGACCGAACCCAGGGCCTTGCGCTTGCTAGGCAAGCGCTCTACCACTGAGCTAAATCCCCAACCCCTGTATCCATTATTTTTATATTACATATAGGCAACATATGTTTGTTGTACATTAGACCTCCAGCTCTATTAATCCCATATAACTGCCTGTTGGTTCATTAGCCAACAGTCCCTCATTTTTTCACCACTGATAACAATGGCTTTATTCTGTATCTGCACAGTCAACTCTTTTGTTAAATGGGGTGTGATGTATTCCAGACTGGCCTTGAACCCTTTACATAGCTAGTAATAATTTTGAACTTCTAATTCTCTTACTTCCACCTCCAGAATGTTGAGATTAAAGACATGAGCCATCATAACTTGTTAATGCTAGACAAGCACTCTGCCATCTGAATGCAGCATTTCTCAGTGACTCTCTTTTCTTTTACTTGGCATAATGTTCTCATGGGTTATCCTGGCTGTCACTAATAGGAAACTTCCTATTTTGCACAATTTCTGCCCTAAGACTCCATTCACTCAAAAGAAAATGAGATTATATCTTAATGATATTTGCATTATCAGGTATCTGGCTGAATTTGTAAAGTACCCAGTGAGAGATTGAGTTTTTGTTTTTCAAGAAAAAAGAACACTGTCTTGCCTGTGTGACTTAACATAATCACTGAAACATTAATATAGAAAAATAATCATAATTATAAAAGATGAAACATCCAGATCTTACTTGGCATTTCTCGCAGCATTCTCCCAAAGCACACTGGAAACCTGCTTTAATTTTACAGGTCTCTGCATCACAGCATTTGTTGGTACACTCCTAGGAAATATCAGCCACAGATGATTTGAGTCCAATTCATAATATAGATCATTTGTCACATATACTGACTATTTTATATCATTTAAAATTCTCCTTCAGTACAAGAAGAATAAACCAAGACATTATTAGAAAGCATCTGAGCAGCTAGTGGATTGGTTTTTCTTTTTTTCCTGACTTGTTCTTACATGTTTTAACAGAAATATTCTTTCTATTCTTTTAAACAAATATATTTCCCTCAAGCCCTTCATATGAATATCAATGGGTTCTTTTTTCTTGATGAAATATGAAGAAAACAAAAGGAAAAAGATAGTTTTCAGAAAATTCCAACTTAATTAAACACAACTTATCAGTTATGCTTCTATCCCATCTTCAGGTCAATTCCATCCTCAACATAGATACTGAATGTTGTTAATTTAGTCTTTGACATACATACTTTGTCCATTAATTCAATTCTAGTACATATCCCAGAATAACCACTAATGGTGTCCAACAGATTTGTCAGGGACAATGTCAAATAGTTGGACTCCCATGAGAGCAATATAATTTATTTTGATTTTGGTATTTTTGAGAGATCCAAACTCCAAACCCTTTCTGCAGAGGTTCTAGAGAACCTAGAACCTCAGGCAAATTATATTGCACCTGTCAAGATTCCTATCAAAAAGTAAGACCTCAACTGTCAAAATGGTTTTAGAGTTAAAACTACTTTTTCCTTAATTTAAATATATACACCATCAGGGGAAGATGACCTTTGAAGATAGAATAAATAAATCTTTAAACTTATTCTGAAGTTACTCTAAAGCTAATCCTCAGAAGAAATCATACATCACTCCTGTCAAATACAATAATGGGGTTAGGGCAGAATCCTACTTCCAATTTTGGCTGCTCTTTAAAGAGGATGAGACCTAGACAGGGATTGTGATGTCTGGGTCTTGACAGATGTGGGATATGTGACACCAATTCATGCTGCAAGTGGATGTGGGAGTCAATAAATAAGACTCAGGACTAGATCTTGACTCTTGCTCTAGTCAGATCTGTGAGCCCTGAGGAGCAAATGATTTACTCTCTCTAAATAGTGCCATATTGTTATGCCTAAAGTGATGCTCAATGACATACAGTCATTTGAGCTACCAGAAGAATTTCAACCAGAATGCTATGGATGAAGGCAAAAGGTCCATAATGGTGAGGGGTGTTGCAAAGTAAGGATGGAAAGGGATCTAGTGAGGAAGATAAAGAAATATTGAGCTCTGCAAACCCCATATTAGCCCGAAAAATACTCATCTATCCAAAAGTCCCCAGAAGTTCAGTTTTATGGTGGGCCATAATATATGTATTCACTTAACAATTGCTAAATAAACTAGATAATTGTAAAGGGCTAGAAGTACCTTGGGAGTGCCACAGTCACAGTCCTCATTCATTTCCAATAACTGGTTCCCACAGACTGGGGTGGATATGATATCTGAAGGCAAAGGACTATTAAAGAGGCAATGAGATAATTTCTCTTCAAGAAATCGTCTGTAATTGTTACGACTGCAGGAGCTGAAGTCTGTAGGCATGTGGAATCTATGCAGATCGAGAAGGAGAAAAACCAGTACCATTATGCTTTCCATACGGGAAGCAATGGCTGATACCAGCTACAATGATACTTACAAATGACCTCAACAATCAAATCCAGCACACCAGGTGCTAAGATACAAGAACAGCTGCATTTCTAGACTCACCCTCCTGTGTGAATGTAAAAGTCTCAACTTAGTGGGAAAACATGACCATTCTCAAAGTGTAGCTGATCTTTCAGTAAGAACAAAAATGAGCCTTGGCCTGTCTATGACATATTCTCATCCCTAGATCATTTTGGAACAACAGAATCATATTTATGCATAGATCTTAGGGTTCATATTCCCTTAGATAAGTATCAGTTTCATTATTTTCATCTTATTAATGAAAGTGAGGGTTAAACATGCAATAACATCTGGGAGCGATGACAACTGTGCAACTGAAAAAAAGCCAGATCCTCTGCATGGAAGGAACATGGAAAAAACATGATAGACTTGGCAGAAAGATAAGAACAGCAAAAAAGAAGTGTGTGTGTGTGTGTGTGTGTGTGTGTGTGTGTGTGTGTGTGTGTGTGAGTGAGAGAGAGAGAGAGAGTGTGTGTGTGTGTGTGTGTGTGTGTGTGTGTGTGTGTGTGTGTGTGTGTGTAAAGAGAGAGTTCATTTGAGATAAGACTGCCCCCAAATTTTTTCTATCAAGACAGCAATAGAAATATCTTTTCCATTTTCTTTCCTGTGAGAAGTTTCTTCTCCTTTTCCCATTTTATTGAAAATAGATTTTCCCCCTCAAATAATATATTCTGATTATGGTTTCCCCTCCCTCTTTTCCTCTCATTTCTTCCCCTCCCACCCAGAAAAGAATGGGCTTGCAAGAGATAATTCTAAAATATAACAAAATAATATGAGAAAACAAAAACTATAACGTCAAATTTAAACAAGACAAACCGACAGGAAGAAAAGAACACACAAGAGGGCACAGAAATAAGAGACCCACTTGTTTGAACACTAAGGAATCCTATACAAACATGAAATAGGAAGCTATAACAGACAACTTGGTACAGACCCATGCAGGCCCTGTGCATCCTGCCTCAGTCTTTGTGAGTGAGTTCATAGGAGCTTTGCTCATGTTGACTTAGAGGCATTTTTCCCTTGGTGTCCCCTCTCCCCTCTGGCTCTAACACTCTTTGCACCTCTTCCTCTACTGGTTCCCTGAGCTCTAAAAGGAGGAACAGGATCTCATTTAGGGCTGGTTGTTCCAAATTTCTCACTCTATGCCTGACCTTAGGTCTCTTTATAGGTTGCCCTCTGGTGGTGCAGAAGGAAGCATCTCCAATGCTGACTGATCGTGATTGTCTTTCTGGATCTGAGTTACCTCATTTGGGCTGATTGTTTTCTAGTCCCATTCATTTGCCTGCACATTTCGTGATGTCAGTTTTTTCATTGTTTAGTCTTGTTTGTTTGTTTTCTTACAGCTTCATTGTGCAGATGTACCATGTTATCTCTATTCTTCTTATGAGGGATATCATGAGATTTTTTTTCTTCAAAAACTCTTTCCCTGTAAACACCTACTCTGAGTTTATGGAAAATTTGACAAAAATCTAAGGATATTTTGGAATCATACATCATATAGCTAATACACACACACACACACCCTTTTACACACACACACACACACACACACACACAGAGAGAGAGAGAGAGAGAGAGAGAGAGAGAGAAGAGAGAGAGAGAGAAACAACAACAACAACAAAAACTAGCTGCCTTAACCCAAAGAGAGAATGTATTTCTAATGTGGCACATTTCTTTTAAATCACATATTGGGCTGGCTTCAGTTAAAGCTCTCACTGGCTGCTCCTCCAAAGGATCCTAGTTTGACTGCAAACACCCATAGGGCAGTACCACAATGTCTGTAACTCCAGTCTTAGAAGATATGAAGCCCTCTTCTGGCCTCCAAGGGCACCATATGCAAGTGGTGCTTAGACATATATGCAGGCAAAACCACTATCCACATGTAAATAAATAATTTTAAAAGTACATGTAGGTGCAGGTCAGCGGGTGTGGTACAGGTTTGCCATGAAAGGAATCAAATATTAAATTATCATGAAATACTATGAAATAAATGGAATTGAGTAAAATGAATGAAATTTTAAAACTTATAGTAATGTTTGGTTGGGTTGTCAATACCATTTAACCTTGAGAATTCTCTATCTGCCTAGACATTTTTACAGAAGTGTCACCAAGGCTGTGAGAACTGTGTCTGAGCCCAGAGCTGAGAGGATCTATGAGTTGTTTGCTACCCCAGGAGCACAGCTGGTGCCTTTGTGGTCACACTTCTCCATGGTGGCTCCTGAAAACCTGTGTTATCTCTTTCTTTCTGAATGTTTTCCCATGTAAACCTTTGTCTCTGTGACATTGTCCTTTGGTTATTACTGGGTGCTATATATATTCAAGTTAAAAAAAATATAAGCTTGCTGATTTTACTAAGATTCTTCCAATTCTAAAACCTAGAATCTTGAACAAGTTGATGACCATGACCTTGAGGATAGCACCAATAACTGTACATCAAACCAGGGATACACAGTGTACCCCCAACACCTTTACCTTAGTGACTGCTCCATTACACAGACTTCAGATGGGCACTTACAACTCAAGTAGTCATGAATCATGCCAAGGTTGTGACCCATTTCATGTGCCATTGTTCCTGCGACTCGAAGATGGTAGTTACTGTGGTCCTAAGGGCAAAAATGGGGGAAATGTCATGTACTTTGCATGGAGACATACTCTTCCTTTTATCCAATTCAGCTAAAGATCTCTCTCTCTGTGTCTCTGTCTCTGTCTCTGTCTCTCTCTCTCTCTCTCTCATACACACACACACACACACACACACACACACACACACACACACATACACACAAATAGGAAGAAAACAAGTAAGGAAATAAATTTATCATTTGAACAATAATCCCAAAATGTCAGTGTAACCATTTCAACATGAGACAAACTAGACTCCTGAATAATCAGTACTTCAGGGATGATCATTAGTGAGGATGGTAAGATATTAAATGGATCAGTTCTTCAGAGAGACAATCAGTATACTTACTTAAATGCCCAAGAAGTGTTGAACCCATGAAACATAAACAAGCAGGTGAAAAATAAAAATGAGCAAACTAGCAACTATGTTTCTATATTTTAATGACTACTTTCCTTTAAGACTCAACAGACCCAAACAGCATTATAGATGACCTTGATATTATTGACATTTATAGAACACAAACAGGAGACAATTTTGTGTCTATTTATATGGAGCCACTAACTAAAGACACAATATCAAAAAATCAAAATTGTACAGAGTACACTCCAATATGCAAAAGTAATAATAGGAAATTTATATAACACTTATAAACAATATATGAGCTAAAGTCTAAAAGAAAAATTATAAAGTATTTAAGGTGAAAAAATATAACATCTGCCCAATGCATTGGTGCAGGTAAAATGGTGTACAGTGAGGCACTGATTGTGTTAAAGAAGAATAAATTCAATCTGGTATAACTAGAAGAGAATTATTAACATGAGAGCAAAGGTCACTGAAGTTTAGAGGAAAAATCACTGAAAGTATCAATGATTTTTGTAAAGATAAAGAAAATTAAGAAACACCAATGGAAACTGGCCATGATAACCAAAAAAAGTATATGTAATCAATATCTTAAATAGTTGTAAACAGATAGGGGATAGGCCTATAAGTTAGTGATATGGTGACTTGTGCTGGATATCATCAGTCAATTTTGTCCCTGATATATGTGGACATTTTTTTCCAAGAAAGATGAAACTACCAAGTTTACTCAAATAAAGATAATCTGAACAGTATGAATAAATCAATGAATCACTGAAATTTGATTTCAGAATTCTTTCCAAAAGGAAACTACAGCAACACACAGTTTTACTGGTGAATTTCATTCAACATTTGGGAGAAATAGATGCAATCTATTATAGTGGTGAAAAAGACCAGTGTGGGGAGTACATCCCAACTCCCTTAATGTGATCAAATTTACTATACAAACAAAACCCTTAAAAATCATGTTACACAAAAATAAAGCTACAGTCGGATACTGCCCTTGAATCTAGATACAGAGAACCTGCAACTGCATTACCATTGTAAATTAAGACAGTATTTTATGAATATGTTGGCTTTATCCAAGAATGCAAGGTTAGGTCAATATTGGCCATTTATTTACTGTATTTACTGAAACAGACAATAGGCAGCCCTAGTAACCTTCTCTATAGATGGGGTAGAAAAATTTGGGAGATGCATAGATCCAGCGTTTGATCTTCAAACTGACCTGAACAATGCCAACAGAATGGTAAGGAGAACACATTGAAGACATGAAGGCTAGACCAACTGTTGAACCAGAAAAATCTGTTGAGCTATTAGGAAGAAAGGAACAGAAGGGAAAATGAGAAAACTAGCTTTTTAAAAGATAAACAATTCCTTTGAAACTCTAAACAAATACTAGAGAAATTTAAGTTTCCAACTATCACGTAAGTATTTACTTGGGTTTTGAAATAATAAGAGATATTTTTCCAATAATGTCTACCGCAAAACTTGAAATCCAAGCATTTGGATTTAAGAACATCCAATGTTCACCATGTGCTCCTGATAATATAATATTTTGTGTCTCTCTATTTTTTATAATATAATTTTCCTTTCCAAAAGGAAACATTTTGGCCTTTAGCCCTAACAAGTGCTCCCCTGTAAATAATTGCCTGGTTATAAGCTAAGTGTTATGTCTTTTTTAATTTGTATCTTTCTCATACTTTATTTTAAATACTTATTCTTATGTTCTTTTTATAATGTTTTTGTTGGAGTAATATTTTAAAAGAATTTATGTTATTAAGTATTTTGAACTGAACAGAAACAGGTTTGGATGAATTCTGTTTATTTGCTAATGGACTTTAACTTTGCTTTTGGAGTTTATTTTTAATTAGCAGTGGTGACACTGCCTTTCTAGTCAATGTTCTTTTGCTCTCTGCATAAGGCTTTGAGGCTTGTTCACTTACAGAAATTTTAAACACTTGTCAAATTTTTAATTCCACTAGCTGATTCAACTTGTTTTTTCCAACTAAACAACATTGATTCTGCCATGAAAAATCAGAAAATTAATAGAATTATCCCCTCACTTTCCATTCCCTGTATATTTTGTCTTTTTACTTAATCAGATTTTACATACTTTTTATTTGGAAACTATACTTCTGCATTTTGTCATATTTAAAGATTTATCATGTTGGTAACTTATTTTGAATTCATATTATAGATGATTTAATATTTGATTCTACCTTTGTATGAAATCAATTCTCAACATTGATACCATTTATTAAAGTAACGCCTTCCTCTATTCTATAATTATCTATTTTTTCCACTAATACAGTATATCTGGACATTAATATTCATATCTGGTTATTCCTACACATGGGCATCTTGTTACTTTGTCTAGTAAATGGTAAGACTTACAATTTAAAGTTGGAACTGTAAATCTTCTATCCAGAGAATTGGTGTCTTTTTTTTTCCTGTTTGAGCTCATCTCTTTAAGAAATCTCCTCTCAGTATTCCATTAACCTTAACTACACATTTAAATCTTGTCTATTGTTTGCATCTTTTCATGCCATTGTGCTATAGTGCATGAATATCCAGCAATTTGACTGACTTGGGAGGGCTCACATCATTCAAGTTTTTTAGCTACTAGGTTCCTATCTTGGGAACTTGCTATGCTCCTCCTTAAAGCATAGACTCCACACCAGAGTGTGTCTCAATCTAGAAGTCACTCTTCCAGGTGAAGGAGTTGCATCTGCTACTCTTTACTATGTCCTTCAATGAGTCATCCTTGTAGTGCTCACAGCCTGATGAACACCTTTAGGTGGGCCCTATAGTATGGAATTTTAATTATGTTCGTGAAATCATTGTGGTTAAGAGCATAAAACCATTGTGGTTAAGAGTATTACATCCATTGCAGTGCTGTGTGGACTTGAGCATTTGGTCACAATGATCCAGATTTCTTCTGAACTTCATAGAATTCTGGTGTGAGAGAAGCCAACAACTTTTTAAAGATCCTACTATGTTAAAATGGAAGTATATATTCTATATAGACTTCCTATATACTATAGGAAATCTAATATATATATATCATATATGGTAATTAGGCTTATGTTAAACGTGTAAGTTTTGAATTGAATTTGATCTACGCAAAATATAAATTAATTCTACAGGACATAGGATACCTATATTCATGGCATGGACTATTTCCTGAGGAAGCAGACTCTCTAGCCATTTCAAGATCACAGTGGCAGCTTTCTCCTGTCTGATGCCCACTGAAGCAATGAACCTGTGCTGGGGGCACATCCTTGATTTCATACACTAAAGTACAAGGCTTTTTTCATTCACTATATTTATTTCAGCTCTTCTTATTAAATGGTCTTTCAGCCAAATAATCTTAAGTGTGGGGTTTTGATATAATACACAATCTTACTTTGATTCTATCAGTTTCCCTTAACTTAAGGCTAAAGTCAATCAGTTCTTCTACACATAGAGTCTCAATTCTTCTTTTCATGATCTACATTTGTCCTTCTTTTGTGTAGACCCAATAAAACAGAATTCTGACAAATGTTTGCCTTATCTATATTTAAGAAAATAAAACCACTATTTGGAGCCAAAAAGGACCAATCTGAGAATGTTAAAAAGACAAACAAAAACCTGTGTGTAGATTCTTACATCTTACCTATGCCCTGATATATCACTCTCATTGTGCAAAGAGGAAATTGTACATACGAGATTAGCTGGGCAATATCATGGTGCTTTCTCTTTAGCAGATCATTTCCCCTCCACTTAGAGAAGTTTTCCAGGGTGGTGTTGGCATCTGGTGTTATCTTTATTTTATCCTCATCGGTCCAGATTTCCATTCCAACTAAGGCCACATGGGCATCAAGCTTATTGTAAAGCTGTCCAAAGAGAGTACATTGTAAAGCAAAGAATAATGATAGCAAGATCAGTTTTTAATATTTCTAATGCACTTTGTTTTTCAAAAGCCAACATATATGCCATTCTCTTTACCACCTTGAGCATCATTGGACTTATCTAGATAAAATGCTCCTGAACTTTAAGTAACTTCTTCTTGAGGGTTATTTTCAAGGAGAAATGAGAGGTTCTACAGCTCCGGAGATGAAAAGCCTATTTTGTTTCTTGTTTACTGTAACTCCCTGAAATGATTTTCTACTAGAATTTGGTTATTAGTATTCCTTAAGTGGATTTTGGGAAACAAAATTCTTTTAAGCAAAACTCGACTTGTAATCTTTTGGTCCTAACATGTGATATTGATATCTAATGAAGCAGCAACATTCAAAATTATTCCTCAAAAGTCCTGGGACTCATACCCCAGGAGACACATTTTCCTTCCTAGATTCATGTTCATCCATAACAAAATTCAAGAATACCCCTTCACAAAGTGTTTAAAGTTATATTTAGTAAAATATATCATACCATGTTGACATAATTGGCCATCTCATGTACTCTCTTTCTTATTTCATCAAGATTTTTATTGTATTTCTTAAACTAAAAGACAATGAAAAGAAAGAAATAGGAGCAGATAGAAATTAATATAATTGGAAGATTTAAAGACTTTAACTTATTTTACAGTGATTATAATTATCCCTTATTAATGATTTAAAATTAAAAGCAAATTGAGTCATTTTTGATGTAAACTAAAGAATTTGGGGAACAATATCATGCTTTCTCCATTGTAATAACAGGTCAGCATAAAGATCTTAGAAATCGCAGAATGCATGGTGGCCCACCTGCAATCTCAGTATTGGAAGGCCAAGGCAAGAGGACCATGAGTAAGGACAGCCTTGGCTGTATAGAAAGACTGTCTCAATAAAATAACCTCAATAAAATAAAGTGAGAATTATTCTAAATATGTCTTAATTTCCATGGTTTCCTAACTTTGTAGAAATAGTACAAAGCATGGTTAACCATGTTTTAAATCTATGCATAGTAGATGAGTCCAACACAAGAAACCCAGAGATTTGAGTTCTGAGATAATTATCCCAATAATTTAGAGATTCAAAGATTTTTCTTGTTGGCATTAAACACACAGAGAACTTGTTTAGAAACTTACAATTAATATAAATAAAAAATATCCAATAAGAAAAGAAAAGAAAAAAAATGTGTTCCTAGAAAAGAAATTAAATTAAGAATTGCCTTTCTCCAAAGAGCCCATCCACTGGGCCTTTGTATATTTGACTGCTTCCTCTAGAATATAAATCCTACATTACAAATGAACAACAACCTTACCAACGGCAATATGACAAAGGAGTTTAAATGGAAACTAAATTCGGATCTCTAAAGATAGTAAAAAAAAAAAGAGATTTTTAAAGCCAACAATATGATTTATGCATATTTGTCAGTTATTTATTTCTGAGAACATCTGTCAGTTTCATTATAAATATCAACTTCATAAAATAATTTCTCCATATGCTTCATATTACTGATCTTTCTACATAGATCTAGACATTCCTATTTCACACAATGAGCTGTGAGCAAGATAATTTTGTGAGATGCAGTAGTCTGATGTCATTACCTCACCATTGTCCAGGACCACATAATATTCTATGTACTTCTTAGGTTCTTGGACCATCCCATCATTCAGCTTCTGAAATAGAAGGAAAATCATAACTAAGATAATACCTTTTGCTGTTGATCATGTGTGGTCTTAGAAGAGGTTGGATTGTATCTGAGAATCAAGACAGACAAGATTACTATTTTAACTCTACTACAACATCTAGGCATACATACAGAGAAGGCTCAGAAAATGTTAGAAAATGAAGGGAAAATATTATCTTTTATGATTTCATCATCAGAAACAAATTACCTAAGATAGAATCATATATTACCTAATAAGATGTATACTTACCTCCCACTTTCCATAGGAACAAAATATTTTCTACCAATTTCTTATGCATTCACGTACTCTGGATATTGGAATAGATAAATCTATTTGCCCCATCAGCATAGCGGTTCACAAGAGACAAAGAAATAGATGTAAGTATCAGATGTGACAAGTATTGCGGATGGATTCAATGAGTTACTGAAGGTGTGCTATTAGGTAGTGATTTCAAAATAGACAATTAGAAAAAGCATTTTTAGAGCCTTGGTCTATATATTATACCCATAAAATTGTGAAAAACGTTGAAATATAATCCAGAAAAGAAAAGAACTAAAATACCAAGATCTTGGTTAATTGACAATGATATGTTTAAAAAAACAGGGAAAGTTTTTTGTCAGAATAAATGGAATGTAAATTTTGTAGGCCAAGGGACATACAATGTAGTGGATGCTGGGCAGAGTCAAACAGACATTTGTTAACTCTTAATGGTGCTTAGGCTCTTATGTCACATGTGATGATTGGAAAGACATCCATAGGTTTTAACATTATGCATTTTATAATCAAACATCACTCAACCTAGAACAAGGAGAGTCTGTTAAGGTGAGAACAGACATAAAAAGGACAGATCAAGTTGACATGATGATCTTGAAATACTACTTGAGAGCTCAGTGAAGAACTGAAATATTTGAAGAGATGGACACCATGTGAGAAAAGAAAAGAGAAACCAACAATAATTCCCATGCATGGGAAGAATTACAAAGCAAAAAGCAGAAAACAGTTTATCAAGTGACTGACCAGAAGAGGGTGACCAGAAAAATGCTTCAGAAAGCCAACACAAAAGCTTGTCGGAAAAGCATGGTCATTTCTACATGGCTCCCAAAGACTCAAGATGGAACCAGAGGCTGGTGCCAACCAGAACCAGAGTGATATTGAGAGAAACATGTAGCCAAAACAATTTCATATGGGTTCCTAGATAGGCTGGTGAAATTTAATTCCATGGCAAAGAGAAACAACCTTTTTGTTTTGTTTTGTTTTGGCTTGGCTTTTGGTTTTTTTAAAACTTAAATGGTTAGATGTTTTTACTTAGAATCAGTCTGCCTGGTGCTTACAGATTCTGAGAACACTTGGAAGAAATAATCACGCAATGAAAGTGAAATGACAGAAACATTTTAGTGCACACCACACAGCTGAAAACAGCTGGGTTTATTTTTCCTTCTGTCATAAGAAAGAATATTCTATGTTCCAACAGATAGATCCTATGTTTATAAATGCTGCTTGATACTGCATTCCCAGTAAACTGAACATCTCTGAGGACAAATTTCTCCTATTTCTACATCAAAAAAGTCCCTACAAGTGTGCCTTTTGTGAGATTTAGAGGGTACTGTTGTCTATTCCCTGCAGTCCAATATTACATTTCAGTCTTCTTTTTAGCCCTTGTACATTGTTGATAATAGCTCATGCATATTCTTAATGAGAAAATAATTAATGTAAGATTTCATCATGAGTATAAACTATAGCTATTAATTTTAGTAGTGACTATAAAATGTGAGTCAAGCTTACTAGTGGTATTAGAACCAAGGGCTTCAAAGGTGGCTGAGCAAAAATTTGAGCTCTGAAATTCAAATGCTCAAACCCAATGTGAAAGGTGGATGAGTGTAGTGGTCTACCTCAATTCCAAGTACAGAAAGGACAGAGACTGGGATTCCTAGAAAAAGATGGCAAGTCAGACTATCCAAAATTTAGGCCCATTGAGAGCCAATATTTTAATTGTGCCTCAATATATCAGGATCATTTAAGAAAAGCACTTGACAGCAACCTGCAGTCTCCACAGACACAGAGAGACATGGTCATATATACACATATGCATGAAATATATATATATGTATATATATACATATATATGTGTATATATATATATGAATATGAAAAAAATAACTCGGGTTAGGACACAAAACAAGCCCTACGCACAATCAACCTGGTGGCAGGAAGGACCACATCCTGATGCAGTCCTTGGAGCCATAGCGCATCATCCACTCCACAGTTACTGTTCTCCTGGTCTTCTTTGGGGTCATCCTTGAAGAGTGCATGTGCCTGCTCATCCAAGCTCTCCGAGCTCAAAGGTTCGATAAAATACCTTTCATCAGCTTGACTGAAGTAACCCCTGAGGAACATGAGCATTCACATTTCTTAACACAATCGTCTTGCTTCCGAGTTGTACAGACAGAGTTCTCAAAGTCCTCATGATGAAAAAATAACCCAGCTTACCTGTTGCTGGCACTAGAAACATTTCCTCACTCAGTCCCAGATTTTATACTGTCCCTGCACTACAGTGGCCTTGGAAGTGAAGGATATTTTGGAGTCTTAAAATTCTAAGCCTATTTCTGAATAGCTGTGAATCTAAAGTAAGGCTATTTAACTAAGTAGCCTCACCTTTTAATTTGTAAGATGGAAGAGCATAATGAGTGATAGGAGGGTGTTATGGGGTGGAGAGCAGGGGAAGCATGTAGTCAGCAAAGATTACCAACTTCTTCACAAACCCTGATACTGACGTCTAAGCTGACTTGTTGACCACTCTATGCTGTTATTCCCTGTAAATGGCTGATTGCACATTAGATTGCTTTTAAGATTTACTAGCTTTGGTAAAAATGATGAGTAATTTCAGTTGCGTTTTCATTCCTTAATTAATCTAGAGTTCTAATGAGTTAAAATTAGTCTGAATCATATTTAATGAGACTCATTCTATTAAGCACTGCACTAAAAGCAGAGGGTAAAGAGATCTGCAATCTCTTCCTTCATAAAACTTTTTATTCAAAAATGAGGAAAACGTGCATGTAGAAATACTTTTTAAAATGTATATGTAATTATTTACCAAATGAACATATATCCAATTATATCTAATTAGTATGAAGTAGAAATGCATGAGCATACAGTTTCTAGTACTGGAAGACAGTGAGTGTGGGTGTTTGTTTCATTTGGTTTAGTTAAAGTACATGGTGGTTGAAGTAAGATGTCTCAATAGAGGCAGATGTAGTGACAAGCAGGAAATAATAGAAGATAAATAATACAATCCCTGGGGCTTGGTAAGGAAATGGAGGCTGGAGGAATGAGACAGGGACTCTCCAAAGACTTCCTGATGCCTGACTGAGGAAATTACTACTTGATTATTCTGTCACTAAGGTCAAAGATACAGGAAAAATAATGGATTGATAAGACAGTTTGCTTGGCTTAGAACACATAGAGATTTGAATTCTTTAAGGTATCCACCTAGAAATACAGAAAAGGAAATTAATCAATTCTTGGTAGTGATGAAATATCAGACTGTAGAAAGACACATACAGAAAGTCAAAAACAGGCAGAAGGATATAATATTCTTAAGAATAAAAACTAAAAAGAATTAAAAGTGAGGAGAGAAAGAAGAGGAGCTGCACTCCCTCACAGAGTCTGACTATAAAATTGTGTCTCAAAAATCTTCATTTTTAAATGAACAAAAATAAAAATAAAACTGAAGGCAGTTCAGTAGTTTAAATTTCATGCTTCAAAAAGAAATGACATTTTGATGCAAAATTTCAAAATTTTGAAGCTGTTAGGAATCACACTTAACTATATTATATAACTAACTATACTTGTGGGTCTTCAGACTTATCAAACATGAACTGTGCACCACTGGTTACTCCTCAAGTCTCACCCACTGTAGCCCTTGACACGTGCTGATGCTGGCTGCTGAAACTTTATCGTATATGATGTGTCCTTGGTAGTAACAGCTATCCTAAGGGAAACAAAAAGGTATTTTGTAAAGGGAATTCTTGTGAGTTCTAAGACTCTACAAACAATTAGAATTTGAAATCTTGGAACAGGAACAATTTTCTGCTGCTCAGTAGTTAAGTTAGAGACTTTAAAAAATTAAATATATTTTGTCTCAAAATTTAAAGGTAGTTAATAACCCCAAATGCTTATATTATTCAGTCTGTATATTATATATTACCATAAGTATAGTTTAATATATAATGTCATACACTATAAAATGTATTTTATATTTATTATAGTGTATTATTGTTGCCGACACAGTATACAGTAGCTGAGCATTATTTAGAAAAAATATTTACTTAGTTATCTATGTTTAAAATTGAATTCTCTGAACATCTGACTTATATTTTTTAAAAATTATACTTTTCCAATTAGAACTAATCACCTTTGTCCCTTCCTTTAAACTTATGGGTTATTCAGGTGGTTTGTCCTAAGACTGAAACTTGATTTAAGTGAACTTGCACAGTGCACTAGAGTTATTTCTCCATGTGGCCCTTCTACCTTGGAAGAGATGTGGCATTAGCCTATGTAACCCCTGAAAGTCTGAAGGTTTGCAACAAGAAGGGATCCTTGAGGAGGATGCCCAGCCACACAGTTATGATCTCCATGGGAACAAGGGGGAATCTGGAGGACACTTCAAGAGTAAAGTTACTTAGGGCAATATGGAGTTCTTCATTTGATGAAGAAATAGTCTTGAGTGTAACAGACCCCATAATTGGAAGGTGGAAAGTAAAGAGCTAAAAATAGCAGACATGCTCAGCTCTTCACGTTAGAGTCCATCTGCAGAAAAGAACCCTAAAGGGATGGATGCTCCTTCTGCCTGCTTCTTGTGAAAGCTGGAAATGGTGACTAGGGCCATCCTTCATCAATCTTCGTAAATGCAATCATGGGAAAAATTCGCTAAGTGATTACTGTCATTTGCGAAAATAAAATAAAACAAACAAGCAATCAGCACCAAGTCTGTAAAAGCAGTTTAATTTTTTATTTGCCAGGAAAGGACATTGTATTTAGGTATGTAGGGTATACTGCATTACCAAGAGACCTAGCAGATGTTATATCATGATTTGTGGGTTCGTGGTGACCTTGTTTCCACTGGAATTATAGTATGTTTCTGAGAAGCCAGGTACTAGGAGCTTGCTGGAGAAAGAAAATGGAAGAGCAGGGTTACACACATCAAGTCAAATGCAAAGTCCAGCAAATGAAGACTTCCCAGGCTGCCCAGACAAGTTTCAACTCCTAAGCTTCTCTTGTGCTCTAGACAAGTCTACACAGGAAAACTTTGGGCAGAGAGATGCTGTGTGTGTGTGTGTGTGTGTGTGTGTGTGTGTGTGTGTGTGTGTGTGTGTGTGTGTGTGTTTGTGTGTGTGTGTGTGTGTTTGTGTGTGTGTGTGTGTCTGTGTGTCTATGTGTGTCTGTATGTATCTGTGTGTGTCTGTCTATGTGTGGGTGAGTTTGTGTGTCTCTGTGTTTCTATGCATCTGTCTGTGTTTCTGTGTGTCTGTGCATCTACTGGGCATGTGTGTCTGTGTGTTTATGTTTGTGTGTTTGTGTTTATATGTGTGTGAGTGTGTGTATGTGTGTGTGTGTGTGTGTGTGTGTGTGTGTGAGAGAGAGAGAGAGAGAGAGAGAGAGAGAGAGAGGAGAGATTTTCCAGAGGACTGTGAAGCAAGCCCTGTTCACACTCATGTTGCTATTTCCAGAAGAAAATTAAGAAGAAGCATAGCTGATGTCAAAGGTGACAAGTAAGAACTTGCAACCAGAACCCAATCTCAGAAAAACACACATAGTATGAACTCATTGATAAGTGGCTATTACCCCAAATGCTTGAATTACCCTAGATGCACAGAACACATGAAACTCAAGACGGATGATCAAAATGTGAGTGCTTCACTCCTTTAAAAGGGGAGCAAGAATACCCTTGGCAGGGAATAGGGAGGCAAAGATTAAAACAGAGGCAGAAGGAACACCCATTCAGAGCCTGCCCCACATGTGGCCCATACATATACAGCCACCAAAGTACATAAGATGGATGAAGCAAAGAAGTGCAGGCCGACAGGAACTGGATGTAGATCTCTCCTGAGAGACACAGCCAGAATACAGCAAATACATAGGCGAATGCCAGCAGCAAATCACTGAACTGAGAACAGGACCCCTGTTGAAGGAATCAGAAAAAGGACTGGAAGAGCTTGAAGGGGCTCGAGACCCCATATGAACAACAATGCCAACCAACCAGAGCTTCCAGGGACTAAGCCACTACCCAAAGACTATATACATGGACTGACCCTGGGCTCCAACCTCATAGGTAGCAATGAATAGCCTAGCACCAGTGGAAGGGGAAGCCCTTGGTCCTACTAAGACTGAACCCCCAGTGAACCTGATTATTGGGGGGAGGGCGGTAATGGGGGGAGGATGGGAAGGGGAACCCCATACAGAAGGGGAGAGGGAGGGGTTAGGGGGATGTTGGCCTGGAAACCTGGAAAGGGAATAACACTCGAAATGTAAATAAGAAATACTCAAGTTAATAAAGAAAAAAAAAGAAGAAGAACTTGCAACCAGTTTGGTGAGAAGGCACAACATTAGCCCCATCTAAGGCTTTTCCAGGGAGCAGTCCCAGGAGGCCCTCTATCAAGCCCCAAACAAACAAAACTTAAAGCAGATTTCATCAGACCCACTCCACTCAGTCATTTGGTAAAGTAATAAAATCTGCCTACTAGCACTTCATCATTTTTTATTTATAAAGTGTCAAAAGCCTAGTAAACTGTTATTTTGCCTAATATGTTTCCCTCATTTTAAGAGAAAAAAATTCACTGACTCCTTGGTCCATTAGAAGTGAAGACTGTTGGGTCAGTTTTGGGAGCATTAATGCTGACAGCAGCCTCGACAGCCACTTTCCACACTTTGACTTGTGGCAGAGGAAGACAATAGCAGACGGACACACACTCACTTGTTCTTCTTCAGGTATAGCACTGCAACCTTTCCATTTACTGTCATTTTGTACCTGAGCTCAGTTTCAAATGTTTCCTGCAAAAATACACAAAGACTTATAATCAAAGATGGCTATGTCTACTGACTTAATCCTTAGCAAGTAATGCCTGCTTTTCTCTAGCAGTGGACTGTGATACCAGCCATCTGTCTAGACCATAGGCAACAGATTGTTCTGTCAACTATATAGACAAAGTAGCTCTGTGTTTGTGTATGCATGTGCATGTGTGTGCATATATTTGCATGCCAATGTGCACACATGTGCATGTGTATATGTGTGTGTGTCTGTGTTTGTGTGTATGTGCATGTACATGTGTATCTATATATGAATATGTGTACATGTGTGTATATGAGTATGTGTATTTCTTTGAATATGTGTGTGTGAATATGTATGTGTGTGTCGTCTGTATGTGTGTGAGTGTGTGTGTTGGTGCTGGGAATTGATCCCAGGATCTTGAAAATGCTGGCTAAGGATTCTACCTGTAAGCCACATTCTAGGCTCCTTATCTGATATCTTTATATGCAGCCTTGATATGTTTAGCAAGGTTTTATTTGGATTGCTGTTTATGAAAATAAATATTTATATTTCCAAATGTAGGTTAGGAGATGGAGTGTGGGGGTAGATGGGAAAAGAGATATGTCAAAGACATAGAAAGAACCCTTAACTGGGGCCAGCTGAGTGGGTAGCTTAGTGGGTGAAGGCACTTGCCTGGCAATTGAGTTCCATCCTTAGGATTTATGTGGTTGAAGTGAGAAGCAACCTTTGCTCATCCACATTCACTCTTTACATTAGGTCACCATATATCAGGCTAATGTAAGTCTCCTGTAGTTGTTGAGAGGTAACCTAGGCAAGCAAGGTGACTCCAGTAAAACCAAACTCGTTTTTGTAATTTTAAATTGGATATTTTTTTATTCTTGTACATTTGAAATGTTATCCCCTTTCCCAGTTTCCCATCCAAAATCCATGCCCCTCCCCCTTCTTCTATGAGGGTGTTTCCCCACCCACCCCTTTCAGTCTTTCCGCCATGACATTCCCCTACACTGGGGTTGGGGGTTCACCCTTGGGCTTCTTCTCCCACTGGTGCCCAACAAGGCCATCCTCTGCTACATATGCAGCTGGAGCCATGGGCCAGTCCATGTGTACTCTTTGGATGGTGGTTTAGTCCCTGGGAGCTCTGGTTGTAGGTGTTGTTGTTCTTATGGGGTTGCAAGCCCCTTCAGTTCCTTCAATCCTTCAATCTCTAACTCCTTCAGTGGAGAACCTGTTTTCAGTTCAATGGTTGGCTGTGAGCATCCACCTCTATATTTGTCGTGCTCTGGCAGAGCCTCTGAGGAGACAGCTATATCTCAGGAGACAGATATATTGGGTTCCTGTCAGCATGCACTTCTTGGCATCAGCAATATTAGCTAGGTTTGGTGACTGTATGTATATTGACTGGATCCCCAGGTGGGGCAGTCCCTAAATGGCCTTTCCTTCAGTTTCTGCTCCAAACTTTGTCTCCATATCTTCTCCTATAAATTTTTTGTTTCCCCTTCTAAGAAGGACTGAAGCATCTGCACTTTGGTCATCCTTCTTGAGCTTCATGTGGTCTGTGGATTGTATCTTGGGTAATCTGAGTTTTTGTGCTAATATCCACTTATCAGTGAGTGCATACCATGTAAGATCAAGAATCAACAACAATAAAAAACAAAAACAAAAAACAAACAACAACCAAAAAACCTAAACTCTTAGCAACAAACACACGGCTCTGCAACTTACTCAAAAATCAGCATCGTGAAGCTGGAGAAATGGCTCATTCATTAAGAGCACATGCTCTTTTACAGAACCCTAGTTGGATCCCTAATACCCAAGAAAATGTGACTCACAAGCACCTGTCACTCAATCTCCAAGAGATATGATGACCTCCTTTAGCCTTTACAGGTATTTAACTGTACATGAACATACATAATACATACATATATACATACATACATACATACATACACATGGCAATACACATAAATAGTTTTTGCAACTATTTACCTGCACATGCACATGTATATTGAGACACATGGCAATAGTTTTTTAGTGACTAATTTCCTTTTAAGCAGCATTGCACATGTTTATTACAATAAAGAATTGACACATGCAACCAGAGCTTCCAGGACTAAGCCACTACAAAGACTATACATGGACTTTGGACTCTGACCTCTAGTGGTAATTAATATCCTAGTAAGAGCACCAGTTTTGCTAAGACTGAACCCCAGTGAACTATGTGGGGGAGGGCTAGCAATGTGGGGAGGAACACCCATAAGGAAGGGGGGAGGGAAGGGATGTTTGCAAACCGGAAAGGGATTAACACTCGAAATGTATATAAGAAATACTCAAGTTAATAAAAAAAAAAAGAATTGTACAAATTTTAATGCTGTCTACATAGAAAAATATACAAATTTCAGATAAAAATGCCAATTTGCATTCATTTCCATTGTTTTCTTTTCTGGTTCTAATTTAAGGCAACAATTACGTGTGTGTGGATAGATGTTAGATAGGCAAATACTATATAAGGTAAGTTATAGTAATTATTTGGAAGCATACAGCATAAATTATTATAAAATATTATAGTCTGCATCACTGGCCAGGCTAGTTGTGAATGAGTGTGTTCCAGTCCATTGAGAGACTCAGTCTCCACAGTCAGAGTGGATATCAAGACAGTGTAAGAATAACCTATGACCTCACATGTATTCACATGTAAACAGGCATACACATAAAACTCATGTACATGAAATAAGACAATCATAGACATACTAACCTTTGGCTCTGGCTCTTTGGTCTCTCTTTTATGCAACAGATGAAGTCTTATGGGATAAACCACTTCATAATTCTTGGCTTTAGGGAGTTCTTTTATTGCACTTGCTAGGAGAAAAAGAAGGAAGAGAAGACATAGCTTTTCATTAATGCCGGCCATGCTCACTCTGATGGTTGATGGTCCCCCAGAGACCTTCAGTGATTTATGTCAGTAGTTTCAGACACGAGAAGTGGATAACAACCAGAAACCCACCTACTCGCCCCCAATCTTTAATCTCTGAATTTCAGTATTTTTCAGGGATCTATTTACAAGACCTTTCTGATGACAGTATTTGTTGTCAATTTTTCCATTTCTCTTTAACCTTTTGGATCTGCATAGTGACTGCCTAGTGGGAGAATGAAACAAGGTAAAAGCTAGGCACAATCAAGTTCTCCTGGAAGTTGATCACTCCAGACCACACTGCTATGAAACTAGAAGCAGACACCCACTATTTCTGGTTGATCACATGTTCCTTGGAATTTTCAATAGTAATATTTGAGACAGAGTCCCAGTAAGAAAAGGCTCCAACATTAGTCTCATAGAGAGGGCTGGCATGAGCAATACTGACAAACCTTCATTTTGGGCAGAAAAATTATGAAAATGAGAATAGAAGGTTTGTACAGAGTCACTGACCAAGGAAAGGATGTGTGGTGGCTGGAGTCATACCAGGAGGAAAGTGGAAATTCATCTTAAACAACCAATTAATTTAAGGTACTCATGCTCAAGTCTTTCCTGGGCTTTCCAATTTTTTTATTGGATTTTAAGTTTTATTTCTGTTGTTCACAGAGCTTTCCTGTGGGAAGCTCTGGAGGGAACTCTGGCTGCTACAGGATTAAAGATCCACTTGGGATGAAGACAGGGAAACTTAGAGAACTGAGGCAGGAGGCTGGCAGCAGGGTTTAGGAAATCTTCTTCTCTATGTTGTGATTTGCAAATTCTCTGAATGAAATCCTAGATCACCAAAATACTATGCTATTTTGGTTCATTTAACAGCAGACATAATCAAGGAGGCTCACCAAGCATGGAAGTTGAGTACAGACATACATACAGGCAAAATATTCACATACATAAAATTATATATATACATATATATATATATTTAAAGACATAGTACAGATACTATAATATCTTAATTTTAGATTTGAAACTTTAACTGCTTGAAAAGTGATGGCCAATTAGGCTGGGTCTATGATGTGTTGTGTAATCTATAACATACAAATAAACACAAACTACTATTGTGTCTTAAAAAGACATTCATTCAGATACATTCACAGTCATTCAGATACATTCTTGTCAGCTGTGACAAATAAGTCACTGTCATACTCTGTAGCAATTGTACAAAGGTTTTCTTTCTCTTTTCTTTGATCTCTCTTGTCTTTTTGTTTGTTTGTTCTTTGTTTTGTCAGGGGCTCAGTAGTCTAGCCTCAAATTCAAGAGCATTCTGCTTCTCAACCCCAAACACTGAGCTTTAAGGTATGCATGGAAGCCCAGTACACCAAGTTCTTATGTTGCTTGTTTTTTGCAGTCCTGAGGTAATCCTTGTGCTCTCTATGTTTATGGAATTTAATGTAAATTTTTATTAAACACATATGCAATCAATTGAAATGTTGGTGAAGAAAAGTAATCGGATTATTTACAAAAAAAGTTTTAAGTTCTAAAATGTGAGATGATTTCATTTCTCTCCTGTTAAAATTTTATGATTTTTATGATTACTTCATAGCAGTGAGATACCACAGCTCTTGCCAGAAATGTGCAAATGACATGGGCACAATTCCCTGCCACCTCCTTTTTCACTACCACAGGGCAAACACACCATAAGTTGCTAGCACCCTTCCTGGTGTACTATGGTGACTAATCAGCACAGTTAGCCTCATAGACATTGAGTCATGAAGCCATTTCTCACTGATGTTGCAGCATCAACAAATATCTTCTTTCCATGCTATTCTAAGGAGGAGGGGAGCTGCAGATATGCCTCAATCATTAAAAGTACTTCCTGCTCTTCCAGAGGACCTAAAGTTCACTTTCTAGAGCACATCTTAGGTGGTTCACAACTGCCTAAATCTGCATTTCTGGGGCACCTGACACCCTCTTCTGGTCTGCACAGGCACCTGCACTGTATTAGAACACACACCTAGTCTCATAGCAGTATTTTTAATGCCCTATTGGAGGGATGGAGACAGGGCTCAGGGTTTAAGTTACTCTTCCAAAGGACCCAGGCTAGATTCTCACCACCCACCTGGAGAATGTCTCTTTAAGATCTGAAACCTTCTCTTGGCCTCAGAAAGCAGATATAAAATACCCATACACATAAACTTTTTTTTTTTTAGTTTTACTAAAATTCCAAAGAAACCCTCATCTGTGGGTTTCATCCACATGTGTGACCCTAACAGGAAGTCAACTGACTTTTCACAGCCCACTCCTTATTGACAAGAAAAGTGAACAGAGAACTAGGTTGCCCTATCGAATAGTAAGCAGTTTTCTGTGTTGTACTCACAATTTTCATTAGTCTAAAGCCTAATATTTCATGAAACTACAAGTTACCAACTGAGTTTTTAGTATTGAGTCAAAACATAAACGAAAAATTTATTCCCAGCTTACTGTTTGGTGGGGTAACACTTTCAAATAGAAACCAAAACAAACAAAAAAATATGTCCTCTTAAAGTCTTTAGCAAATTCACTGAACTAAATGAAATAAGTTTCCAGGTCATGCTGAACACTTGCAACACAGTGAATTCTATAAAGAAATAGAAAGAATTTCTCTTAGAAAACTCTGGTTCTCCCAAAAGTGGTAAGGCCCTTGAATTAAGACATTTGAGATGAAGGGATTTCCACAGCACAGAAAGGGATGAAGTAGGCAGATATTGTTTGCTTCACATGCACTCCCCTTTGATGGAGATTGAGCAGCCTCCTCCCAGGTGAATAAAATCAAGTTAATTATTTAGAAGCCAGTAGCATAAACAGAGCTAACTGGCATCCAGGGATTACACAAATCCAAGATGTAACACAATATGTTTCTATTAATTTATTTTAATGCTTGTTTCCTCTCTCCCACAGAACTCATGTGCTGGGTAAGTTTTGGCTGGCAAAACTGGATCAAGAGAAAAACAATTATTTTGGTTTGAGTTAGAGGTGCGTGTGCATGCATGAGTGTGTAATTGTGGATTAGATTCTTTTAACCACATATTAGTTTAAAATAAGGCAAAGTTCACTAATGAGATTGATATAGCTGACCTCAATCTAGAACTAGTACTAGTACTTCTAAATGTTATTCAATGAAAATGAGAATGGGGAAGACTAGAACCCATATTCTAATGAAGTTATTACTTGGCTATAATGGTTAAATTGTGCTTACTGGCTTACTTTTTCCAGTCAGTAAAAATAACTGCTCTTTTTTTCTTTTTTAAGCCAAAGTGCCTACCTAGACATACATCTGAAACAGGATGGAGACTTGCCTTTGTCAATGCATCAGTTTATTTTGTCTTCCCCTAAACACTTGCTATGTCCTTTTAAATATTTGTTTTTACCTTCCCTATGATGAAATCCCATGTCATTTTTCTCAGGGGATGGTGAGGCTCATTACAAGCACCAGGCCCTATTTTTACATATCCATCATTTATTTAGAAATAAAGGTTGAAGCAGGTCCAAGTTATAGCCAGAGTGCATGGGCAAAGAGTTCTGATGATGGGGAGGGAGAACTACAGAGGAAGAGATAAGCAAAAAAACCCTGTTACTTGCATTCTGGCTGTAAAACCAGTCCCCATGGGGAATCTAGCAAAGGTACTTCAGTAGGCAGGGGGATGACTTGGAAAGTGCAGCATGGAAGATAAAAAGAAGTAGTGTGGCATCCTACTGAAGATGAATGCCCCCTTGCTGGAGAGCAATCAGAATGCCTATTATCACATCCTTGGAATGAATGATGTCACACTTTTAGCCGGGACTCTAAGGCTTGCATCTCTTGCTGCCATGTTGCTGATACAGAATTGGGGGGATCAGAAATAGTTTGGTGCCTGATTTCTTTGAAAAGATAGTAGGATACATAGGCCCCACTGTTACCCATAGGTTTCTGTTACTGGAGCTGCCTGATCAGTTACTTCCCCTCCTTGAACAGAGCTGGATACCAAGTAGTTCTTCAGCATCTAATGAGAGTGGAGTCCTCAAGAGTCCTGGGTCAAAAGACTTCCTATTAAAAAAATTTTGGAGCTGGAGATAATGGGTCAGTGGTTAAGAGCAGTGACTGCTCTTCCAGAGGTCCTGAGTTCAATTCCCAGCAACCACATGGTAGCTCATAACCATCTGTAATGAGGTCAGATGCCCTATTCTGGTGTATCTGAAGACAGCTACAGTGTGCTCAAATACATAAAATGAATAAATAACTCTTTTTTAAAAATTCCTAATAAAAAAGAATTCCTACCCTTTGATTTCTGTGAATCTAGAAATTTGAAGTCAAGGGGTAATGAATTTAAGGATATATTAGTATCCTAAATATTTAAGGATATTAACACAAGTTTTACAATCTGGAAAACAATGGAGAAGCCATGTTTGGTAAGAAAGTGCCAAGGGGATTAGGAAGGAGGAAGACCCTTCTGTGCTTGATGCCTTTGTTTGTTCCTGGGTCCCAGCAAACATTCTATGGCCTAAGAAAATATTTGCCAGCTAGTGTGCAGATGGAAGCTCTGAACACAGAACAAGCCAGAGAAATATGACATCAGATCCCAGGCATGTGAAACCAAGCTGAGTATTTACAAAATGGAGAAAGCTGCATGCTATAACATGTTGTTAGGGGGTAGTAGTCACCCCATCTAAATTCTTAGATGTTTGCTCTAACTACTGAAATGGAACTGCATTGTCAAGCCACATGGAACTGAAACTCCTCCTCACCAATAACATCATAAGACTTTGTGCTTATGGCCCCCTACCAGTTAACGATATCTATTCTCTCTAAACATGACAATGCACATTCCTAAGTTTGCAAGTTGCTGAACTGGCCCAAATTACGAGATACTTTCTGCAAGTCTTGGCCATCACAACCAGTCAAATCTGTTTTATTGAAATAAAAATTGACACAATTAGTCCTGATTAATTGCTTTTGGACTCAAAGATCATATCCATTGTTTAAATGTACAGGAGCTTCTCTTTCTCTTTTTACAGGTATCAGAGCTGATATGTAAATGTTTTAGAAAAACCTCTAATTGTTCTCCTTCACATCCATCACAGTTCCGGGACAGCAGATTAAAACCATGCCAAATGGTTAGAAAAATTGGTTAAAGGGAAAAAATAAAACATCTATCCAACATATTATATACCATAAGACCAGGAGCAGATGACATACAGTCCTGTGACATGCTGAACGAATCTGAAAGGGTTAACGCCTACCTGGAACTGGAGAAAGAAGGAATGAGACTACCAGAAGTCGCCATTGCTGCATTCTGTGATCCTGGGAGCAGTGAGTGCTCCGCTCACACCTGTGAGGTTGCTTCTGCCCCAGTCTCCTCTTAAGGGAGCCAGAATGAAACTCCCTGCTCCATTGTGTACGCTTGAGCAAGTGTTTACTGAAGGTGTTGCACAACTTGGGAGCTGTTGTTCTGCCACAATGACATAGCAGGAGGAAGTCCTGACTGCCTCTTGGCTGGCTCTAAAATTTCCTCTATTAGGAGCTATTGTTTCCCTCTCTTTCTTCTCTGTGTTACCCATTCAAAATTAAAAGAGTAAGTTTTCTTCTATTGTAGCTCAATAGGTCACATGGAGGTAACTGCTGTGATGTTTCTTGATATGTTTCTTGATAAATGTTTCTTGATATATACATAATAATATGGCATAAAATTCTTAGAATATGTATGTGCTATATAATATACACACATGCATTATTATGTGTACATGTGATATATATGTATATATATGTATGTGTTTAATCATATGGATTTATCATTTTCAGCTAAATCAATAAAAGTTGTGGATAATATTCTCTACATATGTAGATTTGTTTTATAAAGTGATTTCTAATCACATCTAATACGTGAAATTCTTCTTTTCAATTACCTTACACTGTATTCTCCCACAAAGATGTTCACAAGAAGCTTATACTATCCTGAATTAAGATGTTTCTGAAGAATTTCACAAATTCTATGCTAGCCTCCAATGTACTGTGCAGCTCACAATGAACTTGAACTCTTGATTCACCTGCCTCTAACCTCTGCATGCTGGGATTTGTTGGGTTTACCTTCACACTTCAAGACTTTTATGCATTGCTGCAGATCAAATACAGAGTTGAATGTGTGCACGGCAAGGATTTTGTCAGCTGAGCTACACCCCTCTCCATTAAATACTAATTTTCAATAGCACAAGTACTAGGCTTTCCAGATCACCAAGGTGTTCGGACCCTAACTGAAGGCTTGAATAAGATGAGAGAAGATGAGTTAGGAACGAAGGAGGGGCAGTCTCTGAGTCTGTTGCTGCTATTACGAGGCTAAATTGGATATGTACACAAATCATATTCTGTAACCAAAAGATTGTATTTAGTTGCTTATTAAATTTTAGGTGCACTCCTAAACTAGTATTCTTGTTATATTAGTTCTACTGACATGTTTGTCTTTAAAATACCATTTATTTCCATTTCTGTATGTGAAAAATGGAGTTTAAAAAACATTTAGACTCCTCAAGATTAAGACTCCTTGTTTCTATTGTGTAGATTAAGAGGCTTAGGCTGGTTACTCACATTACTCATGCAGAAAATAGAAGGGTTGGAATTTGAACGCCATGCTGTCTGAGGTCTTGGTCACACACCTTCATGTTTCTTGCTTGATTACCTGATTCACATGCAGCCTTATTGCTAATGGTAAGATGCCTGTGGAGTAGAAATAGTCCGAGAACAAATTGTTACTACAAATCCCTAAGTAGCTAGGTCATGTGAGTTATGCATCATTTTAATATGAGGCGCATTTTTGGCCTGGAGAGATGTCAGTATAAAGGAGTGCCTTCCTATAGGTCTGAACAAAGACAGAAGCAAAGGGGCTGGAAGGAACAGACACATTTAAGGAGCAAAAGCAGCAAGAGTGAGGAACTATGAGCAACAGAGCTGTAATTTAAAGATGCAGTTTTGTCACTAAATATTTATTTAGTGTCTCCTGTGAGTCAGCTGCTGCAGTCAGCCTTGGTGATCACATTTTGAACATTAGACACAAAACCTCAGAAATCGTCAAAGTTTAGAATCTGGCTGTAACAAGACAGCTGGTGAAAGAAACTCTCCAAAGAAAACAAGATAAGTTGATGAACTTTCACGAGCAGGATAGTCCATATACATCATTCTGGGCTTCTTTTGCCTCCAGTAGCAGCAACGTAAGTGGAGGCCAGGGTTTTCCACCCTGCTCTGTCTGTCAGCTTTCTTACAGACACTTTTCCTTTTACATTCAGGTTATATTGAATGGGTTGTCTTGAGCTATTATTTTATATATAAATAAGTGTTACTTTAGTAGATTACAAAATCACCAGTTGGGATCAATACCCATAATCTGTTGTGAACTGGGTAATGTCTTATTTACTAAATGTTTCAAGATTTTCAATCTACCTATGACACCAGTACTTGGGAGCCTAAAGTACAAGATTGCTGTAAGTGTGAAGCCAATTTGGGTTCCATAATGAGTTCCTGACCAGCCTGAGCTATAGAATGCTCTTCCTCCTCTTCCTCCTCCTCTTCATCCTCCTCCTCCTGCTGCTGCTGCTGCTGCTGATGATGATGATGATGACGACGATGATGGTGATAAGGAAGAGAAGGAAGATGAAAGGGGAGGAGAAAGAGAAACAAAAGTTTTAAGCATATTTTTATGAAATTTTCTAATATGCAACTACTCTAGGGACCATAACTCTTACCTAAGCATGTGACTTGGGAACCTGGTCACCAACTGTTTTGAATGGAATGTGTAGGATGGAGTATTGGGCACCATTGCTTTCTTAGCTCAGTACACTGGCCTCTGATATGAGATCGCAACCATGTTCTGAATGGTGCCATCATCCACAGAGGTAACATTCCCCAGCATTTCTCTGACATAAGGCACACTAGTTTTACTTAGAACAATGATTAAGTGTTCCACAGTTGCAGTGGAAGATGTCTGAATTACAGAACAAGCTGAATTTAGAGTTTAATTAAAAACCCAATGAAGAATAGAAGTGAGGGAAAAGAATAAAGACAGAAACTGTCAACATGGATATTTGGGGAAGCTAAGAATTGCCAGAACCCTGCATAATTCTGCAAATGCCTGGTCTTCCTCATGCCTCTCCAGAAGCCAGAATATTACAGAAATAGAAGCTGTAGCAAGAGGAGAAGGAGCACAGGGCTCTTGAATGGGAATGCACACACAGCTGCAATTCCTCCAGTTTCCCTGCTGTACCACTTCCCATGTCTCACTGAAAGATTTCGTCTCAGATCTCATATGGATAATAGTGAGCTCTAATGTTGTACAACAAGCAAAAGCCAACAGTTGATTCAAAGATGGCTTCATGGGGAACAATGACAGTGTACATTGTACATGTGTTTGTAGAGTGCCTACATTGTTCCCTATAAACTCCAGCTTCTCTGAGCTAAAGGTCATTGGAAGAAAGATCCCTGTGAGATGATCACTTTTTAAGAATCACATTACCAACAGTGGGAATGAAACTGGACCTGGACGCAAAATTCATCAACTTTTTAAACCTCAAATGCAACTGTGTGGCTTTTGTCTGCTGTGATTTGTGGAAGGGATGCTGGGAAAACCATCTCCTCCAATATGTGTCTAATATCATTTTAAGTGCATTTTTGTAATTCCACTAATTATTTTTTTAATTTTAACTTTATTTATATATGTGTGTATATACAAGGTGTGTACAATACCAGCAGAGGCCAAAGGAGGGCATTAGATGCCCCAGGATTTGAGTTAAAGGAGGTTGTGAGTTCCCAGGTGAAGGTGTTGGGAACTAAACTCAGGTCCTCTTGCAAGAGCAATGATCAGCACTCTTACATGCTGAGCTAGCTCTCCATTCTCATGTTAGTGCTTATGAAAGCTTAATGGTATTGCAAACCTCAGTGACACATGAAGAAACCAAGGCCCACTGGCATTGTTAGGGTTTGGGACACTTACAAGTAGGTCTGTCCAGCTCTTGATCCCTCACTGAGGAGACACAATTCACTGGGAGTTCCATGTAAAGTTGTCATTCCAAAGGGCTAGCTGGGGTATTCTTGCTAGAGAGAACACTCTCTAACACCAAAGCAGAAGAGAAAAATTCTGCCACCTGCCTAACCTAAAAACCTGCATTTTAGGCATGGGGAAAATATCTGCAGTAGGATACAATGTCCCTTTCCCCAACCCCTTTCCATTTCTGGTGGCCATCTCAAGAAAATGACTGCTGGAGAAAGACCCAGAGAAGTGGGCAAAGGGATATACCAGGACTGTATTGCTGACTTTTCCTGTTGCAGTGATAAAACCCTCAAGAGAAACAACCTAAGAGCAGGGCATTTGCTGTTCATAGTTTCGTGTCCAGTTCATCCTAGTGGGAAAGGGGTAGTAACTGCAGTTGCCATGGTAATGAGAGATGGTGGTGAGGATTGTTCACATGTGGTAGAGTGATCCCAGGCTAGAAGTGAAACAGGGCTATACCCCTCTAATGTTTGTTTGGAGCCTTAACTTCTAGATATTCCCTAAACTTCTAAGGCAAAGGCATAAGCTTGTGATCAAACACATGAGCCTGTAGGGAGAACCTCATATCAGACCAAACAAGAGTTAGATGTTTACCAGTAGGTCTGTCCAGCTCTTAATCCCTCACTGAGGAGACGCAATTCACTGGGAGTTCCATGTAAAGCTGTATTTGTGATAGTGCCAAAAATCCAGACTGGGAAGACTGACCCAGTTTGGGTTGACTTCTTTAGATTTATAGATTATCTGTGGTTAAATACACATAACGCTGTACTGTGTTTTCTGTGTTTACCCTATTCAAGAGCTTAAAGAGACTTTTCAAAATTCATTACTTAAGAGTTCAGATGAATGAAAGACCTTACTTGTCCTCTGACCAATTGCTTTATGTCCTGAACCAGACAAGCTGACAGATGAAGGGTTGCACAGTGCAGGAAAACACCTCACATCTTATGTGTCCCATGTTAGTGAGGAGGAGAATAAGGAGACAGTTGAACACATGCCATCCTACAGATGGGCAGATGAGAATGACACAGTACATGTCCCATATTCTTACCTTCTAGGGAAAATGACACCATATGCTATGTAGGGCCACCCAGCCTACATGGAAATGCTGAGCAACCAGGGCTGTGGGAAGAAGACTTTTGGCATCGGAAAGGGAGATGAAGCCTAGTTCCTGTGATTGACTCACCTGAGTGGTTCTGTAGATGACATGGAACTGAATCACAGCATTCCTAAATGCATAGGACCTGAGAAGGAGGGCTCTTTGACCAGAGAGCCACATCTGTGGGAACAGAGTAGAGAGAGAATGCCACCACCATGCCTCCAGAACCAAAAGCAACAAGAAACTCAAAAATTCACTTAATTGTGTCTTTCCACCACCCTGGAGTGAAGAGAGAAGGCACAAATGTATCACAGCTCTGTGGATGGGTATCACCTGCCCTCCCTCTAGGTAGCAGAGTTTTGCTAGGCTGTAAGTGGAATGGCAGCTTGATCACAAACCAGACCATCTTTGCCGATCAACTATCACAGTTTAACCAACATAATATATAATGAAAGGTGTCATGTCTTCTTACAGGGAGCCCAACAGGACATGGCATAGTTAAGTACTTAGCCTTCCAAATCCAGGGTTGGAGGGCTTGTTGGCAGGTCATAAGCAAAAAAGTATCATCTTGTGCAAATGCAGGTAATTGAGCTGCTAACAAACAATCATGGCTTTTTTAAAAATGTATTTACCAAGCTAAAAATCAAATAGTTTCAGCTTACCACAGGTGGAGCCTGTATTTGAACAAGAAACTTTAAGACTCTGAATTGTTTTTGTTAATGAAAGGCTCGCAGCCCTTTCCTTGCATTTCTTTTCATACTCAGGAGCTTGGGATATGTGGCTTTATATTCTTTTCAGTTATCCTTCTTCCAATCATAAAGTCAGCACATAGCATTTGCTCCACAGGAACTGCATCCTATTCTTAGCTGTTTATGTGTCTAGGTGGGTGCAGGGCTGTTAGTAAAGCTAAGAGTATTCAAATAGAAAAGAGTGTTATCCATTCTACCCCTGGTACCTAGAGTTGTTGACATGCACTCCAGTCAGTTTTAACTATCATTTATGCAAATATTGTGTATGAATGACAGACATTCACATATTCATAAATTCTATTCATTTTGAACTGAGCAATAGGAAAGTCATATTTGAAAGTGGTTCAATAGCAGAGAAAATGAGTGCAACTGAATATTTAAAAATGAGAGAAGAGTTTGAAAAGATTTAAAGATTAGAATTTGACATGTGGTGTTTAGTTTCTTATGTCAACTCAATTAAGTCTTCATGTTCAGACATATGTTCAAATATTCTTCTGCATATTTCTATGAAGGTGTCTAAACACAAAAACAAGACTTAACTTAGTGGACCTTGAACAAACAGATTATTCTCCTTTTGTAAGTTAGCCTCATCTAATTACATGAAGGGTTTAGCCAAACAAGACTGACTTGCCTGAGTCAGGACATGCAATGGACTGCCTTTCAACCTTTCTTGAGTCTTCTGAGTCTTCTGCTAACTGTATAAGATTTTTGCACCTAACCATCTGTAATTATTATGTATGGGGGATCCATGCCACCTCCTCCTGCCCCCACCATGCTTTTGAATTTGTTTCTTTGCAGTATTTATTGATATAGAGTATATCTTGAGTATAACACTCTCCTTACACATTGACGGTCTCCTTTTTCCACTTTTTTCACTTTAGGTGAAAAGTAGAACAGATGTTCATAATAGTTTAACCAAGATTCTCCCACCAGCCACATTCAGCAATCTGTAGGGTATGAGAGTGAGCATAGTACAACAACACTCATGAGAGCATCAGACAACTGCATTCACCCAAAGAATACAAGGAGGGAAAACCCAGCCTTGAAGAAACACTTAAGAATAAGTAAGTCAATGGGATGACTACTAGGGAGCATTTACAGAAGAGAATTTCTACATGAGTAGGTGTTCAACAACACCAAATAACCCCTCCGCCCCCCAAACAAATTAACTATAGAACCAGGAACAAAACATGAGACAGTAACAGATGTCTTTCTCATAGTTTCCATGGAGAGAAAAAGACACCATTGAGCAGAAATTATTCATAAATACGTATTGTTTGTAAAACTATGCTTTAAAGGTAGGGAAATAACAGGCTAATAGTCCCCTCTAATTAAAAATAATGTTGATAGGCTGGGAAAATCCTGGAAGAAAGAGAGCTAAGAACGTGGAAACATGGAGTGGAGAGGGCCAGAGGGAGAGAGAGGTAGAGGAAGGCAAATAGGGAGGGAGAAAGATAGGGAAAGAGGTAGGGAGGGTCTAGAATGTACAGCTTATGTTACTGGGCTTAAGATGAATTCAGTAAAATTGTGTCATACATGGTGTATGTTTCTCTAGCCCTCTGAAGATCAAAATTCTTGTTTAATAGAAGGATTTTTAAATAATGTATACATGTGGTTTAAAACATATTTTGGCTAGAGTCATCTCTGTTGGGTTCTGGGAGCCTCTCTTCTCCCTGGTGTCTGGGACCCTCCAGTGGCTATTCTCAGTTCCTCATGTCTCCCTGCTACATATTTTTATTTGTTTTTTTGACCCTTTCTACCTCTCTTCCATCCCCTCCAGTTCTTGATAATACCCCCTTATGTCCTCCCCCTCCTGTATCCATCCCAGGTCCCCTTCTCCCTCTACCTCCCTCAATGATCATTTTCCCCCCTCACAGCAGGACTGAAGCATCCACACCGTGGTCTTCCTTCCTCCTAAGCTCCATATGGTCTGTGGATTGAATCCTGGGCATTGTGAGCTTTTGGGCTAATATCCACTTATCAGTGAGTGCATGCCAAGTGTGTTATTTTGTGACTGGGTTACCTCACTCAGGATATTTTCCAGTTCCATCCATTTGCCTACGAAATTCATGAAGTCATTGTTCCGAATTGCTGAGTAGTACTCCATTGTGTAAATGTACCACATTTTCTGTATTCATTTTTTCTGTTGAGAAACATCTGGGTTGTTTCCAGCTTCTGGCTATTATAAATAAGGCTGCTATGAACAGTGGAGCATGCGTCCTTATTATATGTTGGAACATTTTGGGGTATATGCCGAGGAATGGTATAGCTGGGTCTTTAGATAGAATTATTTACCAATTTTCTCAGAAACAAGCAGACTGATTTTCAAAGTTGTTTTACCAGCTTGCAATCCCACCAGCAATGGAGGAGTCTTCCTCTTTCTCCACATCCTCGACAACATCTGCTGTTGCCTGCATATTTTATCTTAGCCATTCTTACTGGTGTGAGGTGGAATCTTAGAGTCATTTTGATTTGCATTTCCCTGATAACTAAGGATGTTGAACATTTCTTTAAGTGCTTCTCGGCCATTCGATATTCCTCAGTTGACAAATCTCTATTTAGCTCCACTTTTTAATAGGGTTATTTGACTCTCTGGAGTCTAACTTCTTGAATTCTTCACATATTTTGGATATTAGCCTTCTATCGATGAGTAAAAATCTCTTCCCATTCTGTGGGTTGCTGTTTTGTCCTAGCCAAAATGTGCAGAGAAGGAGGAGACAGAACCTGCAGAGACCACCTCTAGCAGATAGGTACAGTCCTCAGTGGAGAGATTGGGACACCCACCCATCTCAAAGTTTTTAACCCAGAAATGTTCCTGTCCAAAGAAAGAAAAGGGGGGGTGGAGTAGAGACTGAAGGAAGGGCCATCCAGGGATTGCCCTACTTGGGGATTCATCCTGTTTACAGACACCAAACCTTACACTTTTGCTGTGGTCAAGAGGTGATTGCTGACAGGAACCTGGGGTAGCTGCTCCTTGGGAGGTACAGCCAGCAACTGATCAGTGCAGATGAAGATGCTTGGAGCCAACCATCAGACTGAACTCAGGGACCCCACAGGGAGCTGGAGGAAGGACTGGAGGAGCTGAGGGAGATTGCAGCCCCATAGGAAGAACAACATCAGCTGGCTAGACCAACCAGTGCTCCCAGGAACTAGACCACAAACCAAGGAGTATATAGGAAGGGATTCATGACTCCAGATACATATGTAGCAGAGGATGGCTTTGCCTGACAGCAGCAGGATGGCAGGCCCTTGGTCCTGTGGAGATTTGATGCCCCAGAGTAGGGGGATGCTGGAGCAGTGGGGGTGGGGAGAGGGTGCGTGGATGGGGGAGCACCCTCGTGGAGCAAAGGGAAGGGGTGAGAGGGTGGATGTAGGATGGGAAGTTTGTGGAGGGGTAACTGGGAAGTGGGATATCATTTGAGATGGGAACAAATGGAATGATTAATAAAAAATAAAAAATAATAAAACATGATATTTAAAAAGCACATCTCCCTCTGTCCCTTGCCTGCTTGCTCAGTTACCCACTGAGAATGATTATGTCCTACCTTCTTAAAGAACATTTCAGAGTCAAGTCATACAAACTAAGACAATTAAAATATGTTTTGACTGAATTCTTTTTAAACAGTGGCACTCTTGCATTTCATCAAGACACTATTTAATGCATATTAAATTTATTATGTTCTTAATTTAATATGTAAGAGGAAACTCTTACTATATTGTTCTTAACATCATAACTTAAATCCACCAAGATATTTGTTCAACTTTTCCAGCAGACTTTCAGTTGTGCAAACAGCTAAGCTAGAAGAATTTTACCTGTCTACTTCAGAGACTTGACTGTGAACAATTTCTCTTCAGATACCTGACAAATTGCACATAGCCCAAACTTTCCATCATTGAAACAATACTGAGGCCAAATTTACTTCCCTAATAGATCAAATTTCTCCAATCAAGTTTATATTATGCATAGTTTAGTGTATTATAAAGTCGCTGATAAAAGTTTTGCTAAGATAGACTTTCTGAACAATTTGGAAGAAATTGGTCTCCCATAGAGAAGAAATGTGAAAAATGGCTGTTGACTTCAGAGAGGAGCTGACAGCTGGAGAATGGTGAGGTCTGCTGATGTTACCCCAGTGAGTTTTGCCTACTGGGAGAACCCTGAATCACTGTTGCTTCTGTGTGACCATTTGGATTCTCTCTTCTCTATCACTGTGCCTACCTTTTTCTTGTCTGTAAACTTTCTCTGAGACTGTGGTCTACTCTCTGTGTTCTACTCCCAACTTCTGGGCTGAGATCCTGGTTCTGCTTGCTTTGAACCTATTAATACTATATTTGCTAGCTCCTTCATTGTGTTTTTCTGCTCTTGAAGCCCCTGGTGACTCATTTCCAGTAACAGATTATTTCTATAATCAAAATGCCCCTGGGACTGTAGATCTTGTTTGTTCCAATCCTCCGAATAACCTGCTCCAGTCTGCCTGTATTTTCTAAGCTGACCAGTAATGGGCTTTGTTCCTGGCTTGTATAGGGCTTACCAAGGGGACACAATTAGATGATAGGAAGATGTAAGAGTGTACGAGTATAGCCAGGGCATTTTCCATTGCACATTCCATGCAAGATCTCTATGAGCTGGCTGTCTTCCCTTCTGAAGACAATGCCTATATGGGCGTCTTTCCCAGACAACATCCTTTTCTGTGGATTCCTGCAGTGAACCCATCCCATTTTATGCTGAACTTACTGCAGATAAAACTTCTCTACTTTCATCAAACTCGTGCGCAGACACTTGTTCCCCTAAGCTCTGTGCACACTTTTGCCAACACTTCCCTTGTTTAACTCTTCAAATTACCAAGCATCATCCCTTGCTCTTTCCCTAGAAATGTAACAGACATACATGTTTTCTCTGGATTTTCTTTATTTGCATGTCTATTTCCATGTATGAAAAACAAATATCAGACTTCTTCTGACTTCCAGTTAAATGCCTGAGCCCCAAAGACAACCATCAGGATACACATGCATGCAGCACTGAAGAAAAGGGCAAACTTTTCACTGTGCCTCAGTTTCTCGCATTATATATAGGGTTAATGCACAAATACAAGAAGAGACCCCAATTACAATAGTTAAAGTTATCCTCAAGATGAAGAGGCAAAGAGACAAGGCACACTGAGGACATTTTATTACCAACATGGAGAGCAGTTGCTCTGCCTTTGACCTTCAGCTTAACTCTGCAGGAACGAGTAGGCAGGCTGCTGCCCCAGAAGGCATCTGTATCTCTGCTGTCAATGAAGAGATTGTTTTGTCTTCCTGAGATAACTTTTGAAGGTAGGGAATAGGGACTATGACAAAACACCGGGAATCTGAAATTGAACAGGGTTAAGGAAGAAATATTATTCACAAAAATAATATAGGGACAAATCAAAATATGAAAGTATAAACTTCAGTTTTATCACACAACTCAGTTTCCCTCAATGTCCAATTAAATAAGTAACATTGAAGTCTCCCTTGGTTTATAAAACACTTAAAAATTGATAGGAATGCTGTGGACTTTAATGCAAAGCTAAAAATATAACAGGAGGCTTTGTAGACTTTCATGTGGGGAGTGCTGTGTCTCTGAAGTTCATCTGTGAACCCATCTCAAAATCAGTGTTCTGGAACAAATATTCACTGAGTATCAAAGGCAAGCTGTAACAGGAGGCCACTTCAACTGGGTTACTATTAAAACCCTCACCTCTGCAAACTAGTCAGGCAGGACAGAGTGAAGGCTGGCTTCTAGCAAGACTCCCATTCTCCCACTCTGCTTCCTCTGCCAGGAAGACCTGCTAGGCCAGGTCTTGGATCATTTCACTCATTTCCTAGAACATCTTCTTCCTCAACTGTATTTATTCAGCAATATTCAAAAACTGGGTGGCCCTCCACAGACAGAGAAAGTCAAGAATTCAGGGTAAATTTTGACTTGAAGATGTAGAGATTCAGGACAGTGACCATATAAATTTTTATACTTTACTTAACCTGTTCATCTTTAAAATCTCTCTGGACATCAATACAGTCAGATAAAATTATCTTAAATCAGCGTATTTTTTAGATGTATTTATTTTATGTGTATGATTGTCTTGTCTGTGTGTAGGTCTGTGCCATATGTGTGCCTGGCAGCTACTAAGGTCAAATGAGATATAAGATCCTCTGAAACTGGAGTTACATGTGGGTGTTGGAATCGAACCTTGGTCTTCTGCAAGAACAAGTGGTCTTAAACACTGAGCTGTCTCTAGCCTCAAGATGAGTTTACATTTTCATTTTTAAATTGTAAATGAGTCCCAAAGAGGGAGTTCAAAGTCTGGAGTGGCTGACAGGATTAACAAACAGAAGAGTTGGCTAACTGTCCATTTTTTGTTAGATTTTGGTTTGTTTTAAAAAAATGAGTTAGAAATCAGTAAAAAATAATTTCCAAAATAGAAATAGCAATAAACATACTTACCTGTCACTGTAAGGTGATAAACTTAATGGTAATCCTTCTTCTTGTAAGATATACACACATACATATTATATGTACATATATATGTATGTACCTAGTATATGTGTACACATATACATACATGCATAGACAAATACACGCTTAAAATATGTCAACCCCATGTCTTAAAGCCAGTGGCCCAAGGATAAAATATATTACCTCATAAAGATGAATAGAAACATACCTCCTAGTGCTAAGAAGGGGCTAGTAGTCTGTATTAGAATTCACATATGTCCTGAGCAGGCCTATATCACCCAATACTTCTATAAATCATATATACCATTAGAACCCCCATATTTACATGGCCATACATAATATTACAAAGCATATTGCCAACAATTCTTCATTTAATTGGACTTAAATTTGTAGAATACACTCTTTTTGTTCTCCCGGTGTAAGCTAAAAGATCATTAAAATTGAGAGAAGTCCTCATTCCTGATCATTCCATTTCTTTGATTGTTCATTTATTTTTACCTTTATTTCTTACCTGTTAGAGTATTTCATGAGTCATGTGTAGTTCTATGAAATAAAAATTCAAAGTATCAATTCAAAACCTCTATGAGATTTACATTAAAAGGATTACATTTAAATTTTCACATTTATTGAAATGTAGTGTGTGTGTGTGTGTGTGTGTGTGTGTGAGAGAGAGAGAGAGAGAGAGAGAGAGAGAGAGAGAGAGAGAGAGAGAGAGTCAGAGAACAACCTGCGGAAACTGGCTCTCTCTTCTCACAATGTGGGTGTCAGAAATCAAACTAGGGAGGTCAGTCTTGGTAATTAACCTTTACCTTTTGAGACACTTCATCAACCACCAAAATTAAGATGAAAAACTATTCTTAAAAATCTGCAACTGATGTGGGCACAAAGGTAGGGGGCATCTCCAGGAAAAATAAAGACCTGGGATAAGGGAGGAACCCAAGTATCAATGTAGGTATCCTTAGCTGTGACTTACAGCATTGAGGATATGAAACATGAAGAGGCCACCTCCTGCAGTCATGCAGGAATTAATAGGGTCACCAACCCACCCAAAAAACTTTCAACCCAAAATTTATGCTGTCTACAAGAAATGCAGAAACAGGGCATGGAGCAGAGACTGGGGAAACAGTCAACCAATAACCAGCCCAACTTGAGACCTTTCCCATGGGCAAGCATCAATCCCTGACACTATTAATGATACTGTTATCCTTACAGACCGGGGTCTAGTATGACCATCCTCTGAGAGGCTTCACCCAGCGGCTGACTCAGACAGATGCAGAAACCCATAGTCAAACATTGGAAGGAGATGGGAAGAATAGGAGGATAAATTGCAACCTCTAAGGGGATAGAAACTTCACAGGAAGACCAACAGAGTTAACTAACCTAGACCCATGGGTCTCTTAGCAACTGAACCACCAACCAAAGAGCATACATGGTTTGAACCTAGGCCTCTCCAAACATGTTAAGCAGATGTGCAGCTTGGTCTTCATTTGGGTCTATAACAACTTGAACAGGGGCTATTCCAAAAGCTGTTACCTGTATGCAGGATATGTTCTTCTAGATAGGCTGCCTTGTCTGGCCTCACTGGGAAAGGATGTGCGTAGCCTCACAGAGACTTGATGTGCCAGGGTAGGGGAACACCCACTAAGAAGAGAAGTGGGTGCAGATGGGAGGAAAGATTGTGGAAGGGGTGACTGGGAGTGAGGCAGTAAGCAGGATATAAAGTGAATAAGTATGATGATGATGATGATGATGATGATGATGATGATGATGACGACGACGACGACAATGATGATAATGTCTTCCTAAAAATTCTTACACTATGCTTAAAGTTTTCATCAGCGAGTGTAAGCAGTAACCACACCTACACACTTGTGTTCAGCAAGTTGTAAAAGTCCATGTAAGCCTCATTCCCATAGTGAAAGTAAGAGAGAGAGGGATGAGAGTTCATGTGCTTAAAATGTTACTGACATTAAAGCAAGAGACTGAACTTTCTGGACACTTTCAAGCATGTACTAGAGCCAATGTCAAGCAAACCCATGAAAAGTTGTGGAAAGCCAACCACAAACCCCACACATTCCACAGGAACCCATTTCCAATGTAAAACTGTAAATGCCAGATTTTTCTCCTTAAAAAGTCTTAATAGTTAATTATGGAATCTTAATGAAATTTACAGTTCCAGATATTAGACTCCCTAGGTTTATCTTACTCTTGGCCTAAGTAACTTTAAAGTGTCTAAGCCAGAGCTTTTCAACCTGTAGGTTGCCCTTTCAGAGGGGGCACATCAGATATCCTGCATATCAGATATTTGCATTATGGTTCATAACAATAGCAAAGTTACAGTTATAAAGTAGCAGTGAAAATAATTTTATGGTTGGGGGTCACCACATGAGGAACTGTATTGAAGGATCACAGCAGTAGGAAAATTGAGAAGAACCATTGCTTTAAACTTTATACACAAGCTCTTTCAGTACCACCACCCATCTCGTTCCCAACAACCAAAAATGCTATGAAGTGATTTGCCCTGTTTTGATGCTTCTCATTGTTACTGAGTTAGTCTCAGAAGTACTGATAGTTGTGAAGTAAGATTACTCAAAGTCAAAAGGAAACTTATGATATTTCTGAAAGAAGCAATAATTAAATTAAAAGCATGATTTGCCAATAATGAGGAAAACTAATAGACTATGAGACATGCGTGGGAGAAACTCATAGTAGAGCTTTGTCTCTTGCATTAACTCATTCTCCTCTTGCTAAAGACATCGTGTTGTGGCAGAGCCTGAGAATAGTGCATAAGGAAGCAAAATCATTTACTCTGTTTATAGTATTGCCTCTGGCCACTCAATTGAGGGGAAGTTATTATTCTCATTCTTCCTCTGTCCATAAATGTCTCTGTAACTTTAGTGGCTGTTTATTATATTATCTATGGGCAATGCAATAGAGGCTTTAGATAAACTAGAAATAGACAGTCCATAGTTTTCTATTGAGCCTTCACATTTAAAAAAAATTCAAAATATACAAGGTGGGAGAGGGTGCATCTAATCCTATAGAAACTTGATGACCCAGGAAAGGGGATGCTGTAAGGGAGTGAGATGGGGGGTAGGGGAAGCACCCTCTCAGAGACATAGAGAGAAGTGATAGAGTGACAAACTCTGGGAGGAAGACTGGGAAGAGGGCAACATTTGGAATGTGAATAAAATAATTTAATTAAAAAGACTGGATATGATAGTATAATAAGCAAAATATGTACCACATTATGTAGTTGACCAGATTAGCTGCTTGCTAATTATATGTAACACTGTATACAATCCACATGTTTTTTCCTATGAGCATAGTGCAGGTGAGTGAAATTATTCCTTGTAATTCATTTCATACTAATATGTACACCATATCTATATTATTTCCAAATTACTTTTCTATGAAACATATACATATATATGTATGTATACAAACACACACACACACACACACACACACACACACACACACACACACATACAGTGGGTTTCAGGTAGCTTCTAATATGGTGATGGAAACAATGTTGATCCATTCCCATCTAAAAATGACAGCCAACTAATGTCCGAAAGAAATGGTAAATTACTAGATCAGTATAATAAATATAAGGAACAAAGGATTATTAAAAAGAAATATTTGAAAATTTGACCCCAACTTCTCTGTCATCATCCTGAACCACAATTCTAATCCTATCTGCTGTCAACAGATTGACTCCCAAGGTTCTAAGCCACAGCAGGCCCCCAATGCTTTGAGCTATAGCACCTTCCCAGTGGGGAGGGCTAGTCTCATCCCACTGACTCACTGTTACTTCTCATGTTTTCACCTTCAAGAGGCAGTGAGTAACAGGACACTGACAGCCTATAAAGTAGTTGCCAGTTTTTACCTATAGCTAGCTCCCCAGTCAAGAATTTCAGCTACTGATTTTGGAAGAACATCCTTGCAGTTCTATACTTATCAAAGACCAGTGGTTACTGAAATAACTGTTCCCATGTGGAGAATTTGAGCAATAGTCATTAAAGACTGTATTAAGGACCAAATCTTCTGCATTTGTCTAGAGCCCAAAATCATCCTGGAGTTTTACTATGTTTGTATATTTAATGACATCGTTTCCTGGAAATGAAGAAAGTCAAGGAGCAGTTAATCTGAATTTCCAGTAAAAATGCAAATGAAGGGTAGTGAGAGTACATCACGTGGTTATTTCCCATGAACAACTGAGACATTGATCAAAGCCAGTAATCCTCACTCCTGACTGAACACTTTCTCTGGAGAGCCCTTAAAAATACCAAAGCCCAGACATCATCATGTCAACTGAATTGGAAACCCCAAGAGTGAAGATCACATTTTCCTATGTATTTAAGATTCCCCTGGTAAGTTCAACACTTTGGGGGCTTAATCTCAGCCTGTTGGCCCATCAGGCTACTTGTCCAAAGTATTCAATTTAGGAAATATTAGGATGATGGCTTTGTTTCTCTACTACTTCACCTCATTTTGGAAACACTAACTTCTTGTGGAATCCATTGCTTGTGCTTCCTTGTTTCATACTGTCACTCTTTCCTGAAGTGCCTGGTGCCATTGTACAGCTATGTGACTCAACAAGGGTGAGACAGAATGAAAGGCTGCTCTTCAAACTTGCCTGGGAAAGCCACCCATGTGGAAATGGAAAACATCTGTCCTCAACCAGACAAAGACTGGGGAGTTTTACACCCCAATTACTTAACATCTTGAAGATTGAGAAAGCTTCAAGTGTTGCCTTCTGTCATTGATCACTATCTAGGTCACCAGGCTTGAGGCTACAGCACCAAAAAAGAATAGCACAAACAAGCTAGCAATATAAGAGTTTCCTGGTACCTGCAATGCACAGCCCACTGTGGACTCTCTCACTTCAAGAAATGCCAAGCCTTCTTTTTTTTTTTTCTTTTTTTTTTTCCGGAGCTGGGGACCGAACCCAGGGCCTTGTGCTTGCTAGGCAAGTGCTCTACCACTGAGCTAAATCCCCAACCCATCCCACGCCTTCTTAAAGAACTGGAAACTGTTAGAGATGTTTATTTAATCTTACTGAAAATGAAAGAAGCAAAACTAATTTGATTCTTAAACAGCATTCTCCCATGTTTATTTCTGCTCTACCCTGTTTCCTGTTTAATGCTTTCTTTTCCTTTAAATCCAAAAAACAGGTGGTTTTTCTAAGCATTATTTATTTATTTTGCATGTATACAGTATATTTTGATAATATTCATGCCTCATACTCTGGAATTCCTCCTGGACCCTTATAACATGTTTTCCTCCCAAATTCACAGTCTTTTTTCTTTTGTAACCCAGAGACCAATTAATGCTTCCCCTATGCATGTGGAGATTGGGTCATCTATTGGAGCATTGACAACCTGGAGCTATATCACCAAAGCAAAACAATTCTCTGTGCCTTCACAGCAGTGATCTATGACCAATAGGTTCTCAGCTCATGTTGAGACTGTATGAGCCCTTCCCCAGTAATGGAATTTTGACTGTATTGATCTTGAACAGATCATTTTCAGCTGACCACAAATACTGTGACTTCATAAATACAATGGCCATGCCATATTCAGAAGAGTGTTTTGTATCTCTCTTCCCTATCCTATGTCTCTATTTTCATCCTTTCTTTTTCTATGTTCTACGAGCATTGAATAAAATAGATGTCCCGTTTAGGGCTGAGCATGCAAAAGTCACTTATTCTAAAAATTTTGAGCAGTTACAAGTCTCCACATTAAATAAAGCTCCTGCCCACAAAAGAGCTTTGCTGATCACAGTTTGGAGTAGCAAAGATTTATAGATATAAACATAAATACCAAGGTGCTAATCTGACAATGCAACCATTTAATAAAACAATAGTAGGTTTCCCCCTAAGACCAATAGTTTCCCAGCCAGCATCTTTTGGCCAAGTTTATAGTAATAAGCATGAATTCTCTCCTAAGAATAATGCCTCAAATCTGCCAAAATGTGTTTTATTATCCCATAACATTGTACATTTTGCCCAAATCAGTATTATAATATGCAAAGTCCAGAACACTGGACTGTGCAAAGGTAAGAACACTGATGAATTTTTGCTTATATAACACCCTCTGGCACTAAGAAAAATAGCCAGAAGGGAGGAAGATTTCGGGTAAGTTTCTACTTTGATTTCTTTCTGACCTATAACAGAAGTTTGTGGGCTTTTCCACAGTAGTCTGAGCCATCCACACATCCAACTAAGAGCAAAGGAGATAGCCTGGATGGTTTGGGAGGGTTCTAGGGGGTCTTCCTACAGAATAGATGAGAAGTACAGGTTCGGGTCAGAAGACTCCTGGCTTTCTTCCTTCCAAGATCCCCATTTCTATTCTGTGATAATTGAAATCATCCTGCAGATATAACTGGTTAGGAAAGGCTGCAGAGGCTCACATTGTTTCATTCAACTATGCTTCAGTAAGTTTATGTCAGGCTTGAAAACTATTATTCTGTCTTCCAAGACCCAGGACATGTTGTCTTACCATAAAGGCCCAGCCTGGTTCTTCAGTTTTGAGGGAGTCTGTAGTAGGCATAACCTCCTTAGTAACAGTTTGGCAGAAGTTTTTACATGAGTGCTCTTAACATGGATGCATCTCATTGCTGCTCTCACTGCAGACTGGTTAGAATGTGCAACTCCTCTCTGCCTCAGAGGCAACATGCTGCTTGTCTCCTTAATTTAGTGAGAGGCTTCACCAAATTAATTCGACCAGTGTATATGTTTAGTGAATCATTAAAAAACAAAACAAAAATTTGTATGCCACATTTATGAAGTAATTGGTAAAATTGTGTTTTTCCAGTGAGTTTTAATGAGTTTTTTTTTTTTGTTGTTGTTGTTGTTGCTGCTGGAAAACCACAGACTATCATGAGTGTTCAGTATCTCAGCACAATAAGACTCTTTAGGAGCATCCATCCTGCCTCCTCCAAAGGGTTACACACCAATGGCACCCCCTGATGCATTGCTCTTCTCAAATGTAGTCACAGAATTTCTTCACTTTGCTTTAAATGCCACAATTCTTCAAGATGTCAGGATAAAGGATATCTATCATTTATTTCTCTCATTTCTCTTGACACCTTCCCCTTTTTTAGCCCTACCAATGTCTCTCACAAGTATGACAGAATATATACTCACGCAAGCCCATCCTAGCCTTTTCTACCCCCCCAAAAAAACAAGAAGGAGTCAATGAAAGAGCCCTCTAGAAGTTTGAAGTCATAATTACTCATTAGCATGACTCTTCAGAATTTACATAGAATTAGGAGTTTTTTTATGGATGTCTTGGTAAGGATCAAAATAAGATCTAACTAGCATTTCTCAACCTGTGGGTTGAGACTTGCCTATCACGTATTTACATTATGATTCATAGAAGTATCACAATTACAGTTATGAAGAAACAAGATAATTTTATGATCAGGGGTCACCAAAACATGAGAAACTCTATTAAAGGGTCAAAGTGTTGGGAATGTTGGGAATTACTACACTAACTAAAACTGAATAGGAAAAGCTTCTACCAGCGTGGAGTCAAATTCTTCTTTTCTCCTCTAAGAAGCTTATATCAAAAGTGCATGCATAAGTATGCACATGTTTGTGAAGGTTAGAAGACAGCCTTGGCTGTCAGGGCCTCTCAATGGAGCCTAAAGCCTGACAATTCAGCTAAGATGGATGGTCAGTCAGAGATCTTTCTGTTCCTGCCTTCTAGTGCTGGGAGTATAAGCACATTTCCACATCTGGATTTTAATGTACATGCTGAAGACCTCCTGCCTGCACAGCAAGTGTTTAAATGACTGAACCATTGGCCCAGTACCCAGAAAAATATGTTTAAATAGAACTTTGTTAACAGTGAACTCAGGACTTCACATCAGTCAGACAAGTGCCCCAACACTAAGCAAGACTTCAGTTCCAAGCCCTTACTTCAGAGTTTATTCTTTCTTCTTTCAAATGATTGTTTATGACTCTGTATATTTTTCAGTACAATATTTATCTTCTTTCATTCTGTATTGAGGAATAGAGTTCTGGGAGGGTAAACATTTTAAATAAATGCCCAGCTGCTCACTGACAAGTTTGGGCAGAAAAGCCACCTTCATGATATTAAGAAAAATGACAAGGAGTTGGAAAGTTCCACTTCTGGAATTATCAAGATATGGAGAGGAGCAAGTAATGATTAATGAATATTAATTCAGGAGGCAGAATGTCTAAAGTTATAGCCTTTACACCTTATACTATAATGATTCTGGAATTATATTCCAGATTTCTTACCAACTTGGAAATGCAATGTTACAGAATAGATATCTGTATATGATTAGGGTGAGAAACAAGAACACAGTTATGAGTATAAAGAAATGTGGAAGAAGCCACCACAGTGACAGACTCTAATCTCTCTTCCCTGATCCCTTTGGAACACTCAGCACATGTCCCTATAGCCACCTCAACCTCTCATCTGACTTGACAAGCATGTTTCTTTGACTTTCTTTGACTGCTGGGAAAACAAGCATAGTATGCCATGCCTCATCACAATTCTGAAAGTGCTCACTAATCTTCTTTTGTCAAGAAATTCGAGGAAATATACTGATATTTTTCTTTGAAAACTTGAGTTCATAAATTGGCACAGACATCAAGAGCTATTTTTAGCCTGGATTACCACCTTGAAGAAAGTAACTGAATAAAACCCCTTTGTGTATTTTTTACTACAATTTTCCTTTTATTTTTGAGATTATAATAACATCATTTCCCTCTTCTCATTATTCAGTCCAAAGCCTGCCATATGCTCCTCCTTGCTCTCTTTCCAATTCATCAGTAGTTTTTTTCATTAATTGTTGTGACATGTGCTCTTCTCTGGACAAGACTGTTTCTCCTATTCTCCATATTTCTTCATTGCCTGAGTAGGGCTCAGGTCTTGTGAGTTTCCCAGTCCAGTTTGGCATGTCTATTGTTGTTATCTTTGCTCATCTCATCTTTAGGTAGTTATGTTGGTAAGACTTTATGGGCATAACTTTTGATACCACTAGGAGACATAATCTCACAGCAAACTCCTTGATCTTCTGAATTTTCAATTTTCTTCCCCATCCTCTGCTACATTCTTTGAGTACAGGAAATGTTTTGTATTCATTAGGATGGAGTCCCACGACTCTCCATTTTGATTGGTAGTGAATTTCTGTAATTGTCTATCTGTTACAAAAATCCATTTCCTTGATGAGGAGTCCATGTTTTCTTTAACCATCCATCTGTTGATAGACATTGTGGATGATTCCATGTCTTGAATATTATGAATGTTCAGTAGTAAAGGGTGATGTACAACTATGTATGTAGTCCTTCAGGTATGTACCCTGGAGTAGGATAGCTGTACTGTTCGAAAGTTCAAATTTTAGATTTGCTGAGGAACCTCCATACTGATTCCACAGTGGTTAGACTAATTTGTGGTCCCACTAGAAGTGTATAAGGGTTCCTTTTCCCCACCTTTCCACCATCATGTTCTAGTACGTGTTTGCTTTGTGAAACCCATTCGGACTATTACTGGAATAGCAATGCAGGTTTAGTTTTATATAGATATATAAAAGCTCTCTCTCTCTCTCTCTCTCTCTCTCTCTCTCTCTCTCTGTGTGTGTGTGTGTGTGTGTGTGTGTGTGTGTGTGTGTGTGTGTGTGTGTGTGTGTGAGAGAGAGAGAGAGAGAGAGAGAGAAACTGTCTTTAAAAAAAAAGCAGTACCAAAACAGCTCCCTGCACCCAACTCACGTGGGAGGGAGAGCTAGACCTTCAGAGGGGCAGACATGCCTAGGAAACCAGATGAAACTACTCTCTCCCCTAGACTCTTTCCTCTGACTCTAGAGGAAAACGCCTAGCACCATCTGGGCCCCCTTGTGCACAGGGTTCTGAGAGAAGGTGGGGCAGGCCCTTCTGGTTGTTGCCCTCACAGAGCAGAAACCCAGCCCCAAGAAACAACTTCAGGCCCGAGACCAGAAGTAAGACCAACTTTTCTGCTCCAAGTGACCTGCCTGGTGGACTCAGGGCACACAAAGGCAAAATTCCTCTGGGAGTGGGCACTTCTGGTTTCTAGCTGGGGCCAAAACCTCACTGATCCTAGCCCACAGCTCCCTGCTCCCAAACCCCATGGGAGAGAAAGCTCATCGTCCAGAGAGGTGGGCACTCCTGAGACTGCAGGGCAGGAGAGACCGCCAGTACTGGCCACATCCCTGGCCCAAGAGGAAACTGTATAGGGTCTCAGGGAACGGGAAGATAGGGGCACTCAAGCTGCAGGAACGCTGCAGTGCAGACTCTGCCCAGATCTGAAGGAAGCTAATCAAAGAGCTCCATGTACCCAAATCCTGTGGTAGGAAGAGCTAGGCCTTCAGAGTGGCAGATATGCCTGGGAAGCCAGAGGAGACTACTCTATGCCCACATTTCTGACTATAGAGGAAAATGCCTAGTGCCATCTTGGCGCTATGTGCACAGGGACCAAAGAGAAGGCAGTGCAGGCCCTGCTGGTTGCTGCACTCATGGAAAGCTGAAACCCAGCTCCGAGGAGCAACTTCAGGCCCAAGACCAGAGGTAAGACCAACTTTTCTGTTCCAAGTAACCTGCCTGGTGGACTCAGGATACATGCCCACAGGAACACCTGAAGACCAGTAGACAGGAACAATTACACGCCCAAAAGCAGAACACCCTGTTCCCATAACTGGTTGAAAGAAAACAGGAAAACAGATCTACAGCACTCTTGACACACAGGCCTATAGGATGGTCTAACCACTGTCAGATAGCAGAACAAGGTAACACCAGAGACCACGAGATGGCAAGAGGCAAGCACAGGACCCAAAGCAACAGAAAGCAAGGCTACATGGCATCATCGGAGCCCAATTCTCCCAACAAAGCAAACACTGAATATCCAAACACCCCAGAAAAGCAAGATCTAGATTAAAAATCACACTTGATCATGATGATGGAGGACTTCAAGAAAGACATGAAGAATTCCCTTAGAGAAATGATGAAAACATAAATAAACAAGTAGAAGCCTATAGAGAGGAATCACAAAAATCCCTGAAAGAATTTCAAGAAAACAAAATCAAACAGTTGAAGGAATTAAAAATGGAAATAGAAGCAATGAAGAAAGAACAGGAACAACCCTGGACATAGAAAACCAAAGTAAGAGACGAGGAGCCGTAGATAAAAGCATCACCAACAGAATACAAGAGATAGAAGAGAGAATATCAGGAACAGAAGATTCCATAGAAATCATCGACACAGCTGTCAAAGATAATGTAAAACAGAGAAAGCTACTGGTCCAAAACATACAGGAAATCCAGGACTCAATGAGAAGATCAAACCTAAGGATAATAGGTATAGAAGAAAGTGAAGACTCCCAGCTCAAAGGACCAGTAAATATCTTCACCAAAATCATAGAAGAAAACTTCCCTAACCTAAAGAAAGAGATGCAAATAAACATACAAGAAACCTAGAGAAAATAGATTGGACCAGAAAAGAAACTCCTCCCATCATATAATAGTCAAAACACCAAATGCACAAAATAAAGAAAGAATATTAAAAGCAGTAAGGAAAAAGGTCAAGTAACATATAAAGGCAGACCTATCAGAATCACACCAGACTTCTCGCCAGAGACTCTGAAAGCCGGAAGATCCAGGACAGATGTCATACAGACTCTAAGAGAACACAAATGCCATCCCAGGTTACTGTATCCTGCAAAACTCTCAATTAACATAGATAGAGAAAGCAAGATATTCCATGACATAACCAAATTTACACAATATCTTTCTACAAATCCAGCCCTACAAAGAATAATAAATGGTAAAGCCTAACATAAGGAGGCAAGCTAAACCCTAGAAAAAGCAAGAAACTAATCGTCTTGGCAACAAAACAAACAGAAGAAAAGTACACAAACATAACCTCACGTCCAAATATGAATATAACAGGAAGCAATAATCACTATTCCTTAATATCTCTCAACATCAATGGCCTCAACTCCCCAACAAAAAGACATAGATTAACAAACTGGATACACAATGAGGACCCCACATTCTGCTGCCTACAGGAAACACACCTCAGAGACAAAGACAGACACTACCTCAGAGTGAAAGGCTGGAAAAAAATTTCCAAGAAAATGGTCGGAACAAGCAAGCTGGAGTAGCCATTCTAATATCGAATAAAATCTATTTTCAACTAAAAGTCATCAAAAAAGATAAGGAAGGACACTTCATATTCATCAAAGGAAAAATCCACCAAGATGAACTCTCAATCCTAAAAATTTTTGCTCCAAATACAAAGGCACCTACATACATGAAAGAAAGCTTACTAAAGCTCAAAACACATAATGCACATCACACAACAATAGTAGGAGATTTCAACACCCCACTCTCATCAATGGACAGGTCATGGAAACAGAAATTAAACAGAGACATAGACAGACTAAGAGAAGTCATGAACCAAATGCACTTAACTGATATTTATAGGACATTCTATCCTAGAGCAAAAGGATATACATTCTTCTCACCACTTCATGGTACTTTCTCCAAAATTGACCATATAATTAGTCATAAACAGGCCTCAACAGATACAGAAAGATAGAAATAATCCCATGCATCCTATCAGACCACCACGGGCTAAAGCTGGTCTTCAATAACAATAAGGGAAGAACGCCCACATATACATGGAAGTTGAACAATGCTCTACTCAATGATAGCCTGGTCAACACAAAATAAAGAAAGCAATTAAAGACTTCTTAGAATTTAATGAAAATGAAGGTACAACATACCCAAACTTATGGGACACAATGAATGCTATGCTAAGAGGAAAACTCATAGCCCTGAATGCCTGCAGAAAGAAACAGGAGAGAGCATATATCAGCAACTTGACAGCACACCTAAAGGCTCTAGAACAAAAAGAAGCAAATAAACCCAGGTGCAGTAGAAGGCAGGAAATAATCAAACTCAGAGCTGAAATCAACCAAGCAGCAACTAAAGGACTATAAAAAGAATCGACAGAACCAAACGCTGGTTCTTTGAGAAAATCAACAAGATACATAAACCCTTAGCCAGACTAATGAGACGACACAGAGAGTGTGTCCAAATTAACAAAATCAGAAAGGAAAAGGGACACATAACTACAGAATCAGAGGAAATTCAAAAAAATCATCAGATCCTATTACAAAAGCCTATATTCAACAAAACTTGAAAATCTGGAGGAAATGGACAAATACCAGGTACCGAAGTTAAATAAGGAACAGATAAACCATATAAAGAACCCCATAACTCCTAAAAATTTAGAAGCAGACATTAAAGGTCTCCCAAACAAAAAGAGCCCAGGTTCATATGGGCTTATTGCAGAATTCTATCAGACCTTCATAGAAGACCTCATACCAATACTATCCAAACTATTCCACAAAATTGAAACAGAAGGAGCACTACCAAATTTCTTCTATGAAGCCACAATTACTCTTATACCTAAACCACATAAAGACCCAACAAAGAAAGAGAACTTCAGACCAATTTCCCCTATGAATATCGATGCAAAAACACTCAATAAAATTCTTGCAAACAGAATTCAAGAGTACACCAAAACAATCACCCACCATGATCAAGTAGGCTTCATCCCAGTCATGCAGGGATGGTTTAATATACCGAAAACCATCAACGTGATCCATTATATAAACAAACTGAAAAAACAAAACCACATGATCATTTCATTAGATGCTGAGAAAGCAGTTGACAAAATTTAACACCCCTTCATGATAAAGATCTTGGAAAAAATAGGAATTCAAGGCCCATGCCTAAACATAGTAAAAGACATATACAGCAAACCAGTCACCAACATTAATCTAAATGGAGAGAAACTTGAAGCAATCCCACTAAAATCAGGTACTAGACAAGGCTGCCCACTCTCTCCCTACTTATTCAATATAGTTCTTGAAGTTCTAGCCAGAGCAATCAGACAACAAAAGGAGGTCAAGGGGATACAGATTGGAAAAGAAGAAGACAAAATATCATTATTTGCAGGTGACATGATAGTATATTTAAGTGATCCCAAAAGGTCCACCAGAGAACTACTAACAAAGAAATTTTTAAAATTTCTTTGGGTATAAAATTATCTCAGCCCAGGAGCAGCAGGAACCCTGCCTGAGACACCGCCGGATCCTGAAGGAAACAGACCGGGTAAACAGTTCTCTGCACCCAAATCCCGTGGGAGGGAGAGCTAAACCTTCAGAGAGGCAGACACGCCTGCGAAACCAGAAGAGACTGCTCTCTACACACATTGCTGATTCCAGAGGAAAACACCGGAGGCCATCTGGAACCCTGGTGCACGGAGGCTCCCGGAAGAGGCGACACAGATCTTCCCGGTCGCTGCCACCGCGGAGAGCCCGTGGGCAGAACCCCGCGAGCGAACTCGAGCCTCGGGGCCACAGGTAAGACTAACTTATCTGCTGCAAGTGACTTGCCTGGTGGAATCGGGACAACAGAGGCAGAATTCCTCTAGGATCGGGCACGTCCTGTGTTTACCGGAAGTCCCACACCCGCGGATCCCCGCCCGCAGCAGCTCTCTGCTCCCAGAACCCGTGGGAGAGATACCTTACTGCCTGGTCGGGGTGGGCACTCCTGAGGCTGCAGAGCGAAGAGACCACCAACACTGCCCACCCCTGCCCACATCCCTGACCCAAGAGGAAACTGTACAAGGCCCTGGGTTCCTGTGGGGAGGGCCCAGGTGAGGCAGGAGCCCTGCCTGAGACACCGCCGATCCTGAAGGAAACAGACCGGTAAACAGTTCTCTGCACCCAAATCCCGTGGGAGGGAGAGCTAAACCTTCAGAGAGGCAGACACGCCTGTAAAACCAGAAGAGACTGCTCTCTACACATTGCTGATTCCAGAGGAAAACACTGGAGGCCATCTGGAACCCTGGTGCACGGAGGCTCCCGGAAGAGGCGGCACAGATCTTCCCGGTCGCTGCCACCGCTGGAGAGCCCATGGGCAGAACCCCGAGCGAACTCGAGCCCTCGGGGCCACAGGTAAGACTAACTTATCTGCTGCAAGTGACTTGCCTGGTGAACTCAAGGCACAGGTCCACAGGAACAGCTGAAGACCTGTAGAAAGGAAAAACTACACGCCTGAAAGCAGAACACTCTGTCCCCATAACTGACTGAAAGAGAGGAAAAACAGGTCTACAGCACTCCTGACACACAGGCCTATAGGACAGTTTAGCCACTGTCAGAAATAGCAGAACAAAGTAACACTAGAGATAATTTGATGGCGAGAGGCAAGCAGGGAACCCAAGCAACAGAAACCAAGACTACATGGCACCACCGGAGCCCAATTCTCCCATCAAAACAAACATGGAATATCCAAACACACCAGAAAAGCAAGATCTAGATTCAAAATCATATTTGATCATGATGCTGGAGAACTTCAAGAAAGACATGATGAACTCCCTTAGAGAACAAGTAGAAGCCTACAGAGAGGAATCGCAAAAATGCATGAAAGAATTCCAGGAAAACATAAATAAACAAGTAGAAGCCCATACAGAGGAGACACAAAAATACCTGAAAGAATTAAAGGAAAACACAATCAAACAGTGGAAGGAATTAAAATGGAAATAGAAGCAATCAAGAAAGAACACATGGAAACAACCCTGGATATAGAAACCAAAAGAAGAGACAAGGAGCTGTAGATACAAGCTTTACCAACAGAATACAAGAGATGGAAGAGAGAATCTCAGGAGCAGAAGATTCCATAGAAATCATTGACTCAACTGTCAAAGATAATGTAAAGCGGAAAAAGCTACTGGTCCAAAACATACAGGAAATCCAGGACTCAATGAGAAGATCAAACCTAAGGATAATAGGTATAGAAGAGAGTGAAGACTCCTAGCTCAAAGGACCAGTACATATCTTCAACAAAATCATAGAAGAAAACTTCCCTAACCTAAAAAAAGAGATACCCATAGGCATACAAGAAGCCTACAGAACTCCAAATAGATTGGACCAGAAAAGAAACACCTCCCGTCACATAATAGTCAAAACACCAAACGCACAAAATAAGGAAAGAATATTAAAAGCAGTAAGGGAAAAAGGTCAAGTAACATATAAAGGCAGACCTATCAGAATCACACCAGACTTTTCGCCAGAAACTATGAAGGCCAGAAGATCCTGGACTGATGTCATACAGACCCTAAGAGAACACAAATGCCAGCCCAGGCTACTGTAGCCTGCAAAACTCTCAATTAACATAGATGGAGAAACCAAGATATTCCATGACAAAACCAAATTTACACAATATCTTTCTACAAATCCAGCACTACAAAGGATAATAAATGGTAAAGCCCAACATAAGGAGGCAAGCTATACCCAAGAAGAGGCAAGAAACTAATCGTTTTGGCAACAAAACAAAGAGAAGAAAAGCACACAAACATAACACATCCACGTATGAATATAACAGGAAGCAATAATCACTATTCCTTAATATCTCTCAACATCAATGGCCTCAACTCCCCAATAAAAAGACATAGATTAACAAACTGGATACGCAACGAGGACCCTGCATTCTGCTGCCTACAGGAAACACACCTCAGAGACAAAGACAGACACTACCTCAGAGTGAAAGGCTGGAAAACAACTTTCCAGGCAAATGGTCGGAAGAAGCAAGCTGGAGTAGCCATTCTAATATCAAATAAAGTCAATTTTCAACTAAAAGTCATCAAAAAAGATAAGGAAGGACACTTTATATTTATCAAAGGAAAAACCCACCAAGATGAACTCTCAATCCTAAATATCTATGCCCCAAATACAAGGGCACCTACATACGTAAAAGAAACCTTACTAAAGCTCAAAACACACATTGCACCTCACACAATAATAGTAGGAGACTTCAACACCCCACTCTCATCAATGGACAGATCATGGAAACAGAAATTAAACAGAGACGAGACAGACTAAGAGAAGTCATGAGCCAAATGGACTTAACGGATATTTATAGAACGTTTCTACCCTAATGCAAAGGATATACCTTCTTCTCAGCTCCTCATGGTACTTTTCCAAAATTGACCATAATTGGTCAAAAAACTGGCCTCAACAGGTACAGAAAGATAGAAATAATCCTATCATAAGTATCGACCACCACGGCCTAAAGCTGGTCTTCAATAACAATAAGGGAAGAATGCCCACATATACGTGGAAATTGAACAATGCTCTACTCAATGATAACCTGGTCAAGGAAGAAATAAAGAAAGAAATTAAAAACTTTTTAGAATTTAATGAAAATGAAGGTACAACATACCCAAACTTATGGGACACGATGAAAGCAGTGCTAAGAGGAAAACTCATAGCGCTGAGTGCCTGCAGAAAGAAACAGGAAAGAGCATATGTCAGCAGCTTGACAGCACACCTAAAAGCTCTAGAACAAAAAGAAGCAAATACACCCAGGAGGAGTAGAAGGCAGGAAATAATCAAACTCAGAGCCGAAATCAACCAAGTAGAAACAAAAAGGACCATAGAAAGAATCAACAGAACCAAAAGTTGGTTCTTTGAGAAAATCAACAAGATAGATAAACCCTTAGCCAGACTAACGAGAGGACACAGAGAGTGTGTCCAAATTAACAAAATCAGAAATGAAAAGGGAGACATAACTACAGATTCAGAGGAAATTCAAAATATCATCAGATCTTACTAAAAAAGCCTATACTCAACAAAACTTGAAAATCTGCAGGAAATGGACAATTTCCTAGACAGATACCAGGTAAATTGAAGTTAAATCAGGAACAGATAAACCAGTTAAACAACCCCATAACTCCTAAGGAAATAGAAGCAGTCATTAAAGGTCTCCCAACCAAAAAGAGCCCAGGTCCAGACGGGTTTAGTGCAGAATTTATCAGACCTTCATAGAAGACCTCATACCAATATTATCCAAACTATTCCACAAAATTGAAACAGATGGAGCACTACCAACTCCTTCTATGAAGCCACAATTACTTTATACCTAAACCACACAAAGACCCAACAAAGAAAGAGAACTTCAGACCAATTTCCCTTATGAACATCGACGCAAAAATACTCAACAAAATTCTGGCAAACCGAATCCAAGAGCACATCAAAACAATCATCCACCATGATCAAGTAGGCTTCATCCCAGGCATGCAGGGATGGTTTAATATACGGAAAACCATCAACGGATCCATTATATAAACAAACTGAAAGAACAAAACCACATGATCATTTCATTAGATGCTGAGAAAGCATTTGACAAAATTCAACACCCTTCATGATAAAAAGTCCTGGAAAGAATAGGAATCCAAGGCCCATACCTAAACATAGTAAAAGCCATATACAGCAAACCAGTGGCTAACATTAAACTAAATGGAGAGAAACTTGAAGCAATCCCACTAAAATCAGGGACTAGACAAGGCTGCCCACTCTCTCCCTACTTATTCAATATAGTTCTTGAAGTTCTAGCCAGAGCAATCAGACAACAAAAGGAGGTCAAGGGGATACAGATCGAAAAGAAGAAGTCAAAATATCACTATTTGCAGATGATATGATAGTATATTTAAGTGATCCCAAAAGTTCCACCAGAGAACTACTAAAGCTGATAAACAACTTCAGCAAAGTGGCTGGGTATAAAATTAACTCAAATAAATCAGTAGCCTTCTCTACACAAAAAGAGAAACAAGTCGAGAAAGAAATTAGGAAACGACACCCTTCATAATAGACCCAAATAATATAAAGTACCTGTGACTTTAACCAAGCAAGTAAAAGATTTGTACAACAAGAACTTCAAGACTCTGAAGAAAGAAATTGAGAAGACCTCAGAAGATGGAAAGATCTCCCATGCTCATGGATTGGCAGGATTAATATAGTAAAAATGGCCATTCTGCCAAAAAGCGATCTACAGATTCAATGCAATCCCCATCAAAATACCAATCCAATTCTTCAAAGAGTTAGACAGAACAATTTGCAAATTCATCTGAATAACAAAAACCCAGGATAGCTAAAACTATGCTCAACAATAAAAGGACTTGGGGAATCATATCCCTGAACTCAAGCAGTATTACAGAGCAATTGTGATAAAAACTGCATGGTATTGGTACAGAGACAGACAGATAGACCAATGGAATAGAATTGAAGACCCAGAAATGAACCCACACACCTATGGTCACTTGATTTTTGACAAAGGAGCCAAATCCATCCAATGGAAAAAGATAGCATTTTCAGCAAATGGTGCTGGTTCAACTGGAGGTCAACATGTAGAAGAATGCAGATCGATCCATGCTTATCACCCTGTACAAAGCTTAAGTCCAAGTGGATCAAGGACCTCCACATCAAACCAGACACACTCAAACTAATAGAAGAAAAACTAGGGAAGCATCTGGAACACATGGGCACTGGAAAAATTTCCTGAACAAAACACCAATGGCTTATGCTCTAAGATCAAGAATCGACAAATGGGATCTCATAAAACTACAAAGCTTCTGTAAGGCAAAGGACACTGTGGTCAGGACAAAACGGCAACCAACAGATTGGGAAAAGATCTTTACCAATCCTACAACAGATAGAGGCCTTATATCCAAAATATACAAAGAACTCAAAAAGTTAGACCGCAGGGAGACAAATAACCCTATTAAAAAATGGGGTTCAGAGCTAAACAAAGAATTCACAGCTGAGGAATGCCGAATGGCTGAGAAACACCTAAAGAAATGTTCAACATCTTTAGTCATCAGGGAAATGCAAATCAAAACAACCCTGAGATTTCACCTCACACCAGTGAGAATGGCTAAGATCAAAAACTCAGGTGACAGCAAATGCTGGCGAGGATGTGGAGAAAGAGGAACACTCCTCCATTGTTGGTGGGATTGCAGACTGGTACAACCATTCTGAAATCAGTCTGAGGTTCCTCAGAAAATTGGACATTGAACTGCCTGAGGATCCAGCTATACCTCTCTTGGGCATATACCCAAAAGATGCCCCAACATATAAAAAAACACGTGCTCCACTATGTTCATCGCAGCCTTATTTATAATAGCCAGAAGCTGAAAGAACCCAGATGCCCTTCAACAGAGGAATGGATACAGAAAATGTGGTACATCTACACAATGGAATATTACTCAGCTATCAAAAACAACGACTTTATGAAATTGTAGGCAAATGGTTGAACTGAAAATATCATTCTGAGTGAGCTAACCTAATCACAGAAAGACATACATGGTATGCACTCACTGATAAGTGGCTATTAGCCCAAATGCTTGAATTACCTAGTGGCCTAGAACAAATGAAACTCAAGACGGATGATCAAAATGTGAAGGCTTCACTCCTTCTTTAAAAGGGGAACAAGAATACCCTTGGCAGGGAAGAGAGAGGCAAAGATTAAAACAGAGACTGAAGGAACACCCATTCAGAGCCTGCCCCACATGTGGCCCATACATATAGAGCCACCCAATTAGACAAGATGGATGAAGCAAAGAAGTGCAGACCGACAGGAGCCGGATGTAGATCGAACCTGAGAGACACAGCCAGAATACAGCAAATACAGAGGCGTAATGCCAGCAGCAAACCACTGAACTGAGAACGGGACCCCCTGCTGAAGGAATCAGAGAATGAACTGGAAGAGCTTGAAGGGCTTGAGACTCCATATGTACAACAATGCCAAGCAACCAGAGCTCCAGGGACTAAGCCACTACCTAAAGACTATACATGGACTGACCCTGGACTCTGACCTCATAGGTAGCAATGAATATCCTAGTAAGAGCACCAGTGGAAGGGGAAGCCCTGGGTCCTGCTAAGACTGAACCCCCAGTGAACTAGACTGTCGGGGAGGGCGGCAATGGGGAGGGTGGGGAGGGGAACACCCATAAGGAAGGGGGAGGAAGGGATGTTGCCAAAATGTACATAAGAAATACTCAAGTTAATAAAAAAAAAAATCTAAAAAAAAAAAAAAAAAAAATTATCTCAAATAAATCATTAGCCTTCCTCTACACAAAAAAGAAACAAGCCGAGAATGAAATTAGGGAAATGACACCCTTCATAATAGTCCCAAATAATATAAAATACCTAAGTGTGACTTTAACCAAGCAAGTGAAAGATCTATAGGATAAGAACTTCAAGCCTCTGAAGAAAGAAATTGAAGAAGACCGCAGAAGATGGAAAGATCCCCCATGCTCATGGATTGGCAGGATTAATATAGTAAAAATGGCCATTTTACCAAAAGCGATCTATAGATTCAATGCAATCCCATCAAAATACCAATCCAATTCTTCAAAGAGATAGACAGAACAATCTGCAAATTCATCATGAATAACAAAAAACCCTGGATAGCTGAAACTATCCTCAACAATAAAAGGACTTCTGGAGGAATCACGATCCCTGAACTCAAGCAGTATTACAGAGCAATAGTGATGAAAACTGCATGGTATTGGTACAGAGACAGACAGATAGACCAGTGGAATAGAATTGAAGACCCAGAAATGAACCCATACAACTATGGTCACTTGAATTTTAACAAAGGAGCCAAAATCCTCCAATGGATAAAACATAGCATTTTCAGCAAATGGTGCTGGTTCAACTGGAGGTCAACATGTAGAAGAATGCAGATCGATCCATACTTCTCACCCTGTACAAAGCTTAAGTCCAAGTGGATCAAGGACCTCCACATCAAACCAGATGCACTCATACTAATAGAAGAAAAAGTGGGGAAGCATCTCAAACCCATGGGTTCTGGAGAAAATTTCCTGAACAAAACACCAATGGCTTATGCTTAAGACCAAGAATCGAAAAATGGGATCTCATAAAACTGCAAAGCTTCTGTAAGGCAAAGGACTGTGGTTAGGACAAAACGACAACCAACAGATTGGGAAAAGATCTTTAGCAATCCTACAACAGATAGAGGGCTTATATCCAAAATATACAAAGAACTCAAGAAGGTAGACTGCAGGGAGACAAATAACCCTTTTAAAAAAATGGAGTTCAGGGTTGGGGATTTAGCTCAGTGGTAGAGTGCTTGCCTAGCAAGCACAAGGCCCTGGGTTCAGTCCCCAGCTCTGGAAAAAAAAAATGGAGTTCAGAGCTAAACAAAGAATTCACAGCTGAGGAATGCTGAATGGCTGAGAAACACCTAAAGAAATGTTCAACATATTTAGTCATAAGGGAAATGCAAATCAAAACAACCCTGAGATTTCACCTCACACCAGTGAGAATGGCTAAGATCAAAAACTCAGGTAACAGCAAATGCTGGTGAGGATGTAGAGAAATGTTGGTGGGATTGCAGACTAGTACAACCATTCTGGAAATCAGTCTGGAGGTTCCTCAGAAAATTGGACATTGACCTACCTGAGGACCCAGCTATACCTCTCGGGCATATACCCAAAAGATGCCCCAACATATTACAAAGACACATGCTCCACTATGTTCATAGCAGCCTTATTTATAATAGCCAGAAGCTGGAAAGAACCCAGATGCACTTCAACAGAGGAATGGATATAGAAAATATGGTACATCTACACAATGGAATATTACTCAGCTATCAAAAACAATGACTTTATGAAATTCAAAGGCAAACGGATGGAACTGGAAAATAGCATCCTGAGTAGGGTAACCCAATCACAGAAAAACACACATGGTATGCACTCATTGATAAGCGGTTATTAGCCCAAACGCTTGAATTGCCCTAGATGCACAGAACACATGAAACTCAAGAGGGATGACCAAAATGCAAATGCTTCACTCCTTCTTTAAAAGGGGAATATGAATACCCTTGGCAGGGAATAGGGAGTCAAAGTTTAAAACAGGGGCAGAAGGAATGCCCATTCAGAGCCTGCCCCACATGTGGCCCATACTTATACAGCCACCCAATGAGATAAGATGGATGAAGCAAAGATGTGCAGGCTGACAGGAACCGGATGTAGATCTCTCCTGAGAGACACACCCAGAATACTGCAAATACAGAGGCGAATGCCAGCAGCAAACCACTGAACTGAGAATGGGACCCCCATTGAAGGAATTAGAGAAAGGACTGGAAGAGCTTGAAGGGGCTCAAGACCCCATATGAACAACAATGTCAACCAACCAGAAGTTCCAGGGACTAAGCAACTACCCAAAGACTATACATGGACTGACCCTGGGCTCCAACCTCATAGGTAACAATGAATAGCCTAGTAAGAGCACCAGTAGAAGGAGAAGCCCTTGGTCCTGCCAAGACTGAACCCCCAGTGAATGTGATTGTTGGGGGGAAGGCGGTAATGCGGGGAGGATGGGGAGGGGAACATCAATACAGAATAGGAGGGGGAAGGTTTAGGGTGACTTGGCCCGGAAACTGGGAAAGGGAATAACAATCGAAATGTAAATAAGAAATACTCAACTTAATAAAGATTTAAAAAAAAGATAATGTAAAATGGAAAAAGCTACTGGCCCAAAACATACAAGAAATCCAGGACACAATGAGAAGATCAAACCTAAGGATAATAGGTATAGAAGAGAGTGAAGACTCCCAACTCAAAGGACCAGTAAACATCCTCAATAAAATCATAGAAGAAAACTTCCCTGACCTAAAGAAAGAGATGCCCATAAGCATACAAGAAGACTACAGAACTCCAAATAGATTGGACCAAGAAGAAACTCCTCCTATCACATAATAGTCAAAACACCAAATGCACAAAACAAAGAAAAATATTAAAAGCAGTAAGGGAAAAAGTCAAGTAACATATAAAGGCAGACCTATCAGAATCTCACCAGACTTCTCACCAGAGACTATGAGAGCCAGAAGATCCTGGACAGATGTCATACAGACCTTAAGAGAACAAAATGCCAGCCCAGGTTATTGTATCCAGCAAAACTCTCAATTAACATAGATAGAGAAAACAAGGTATACCATGACAAAACCAAATTTACACAATATCTTCCTACAAATCCAGCACTACAAAGGATAATAAATGGTAAAGCCCAACATAAGGAGGCAAGCTACACCCTAGAAAAAGTAAGAAAATAATCATTTTGCAACAAGAGAAGACAAGCACACAAACATAATCTCACATCCAAACATGAACAGGAAGCAACAATCACTATTCCTTAATATGTCTCAACATCAATGGACTCAATTCCCCCAATAAAAAGACACAGATTAAAAAACTGGATATGCAAGGACCCAACATTTCGCTGCCTACAGGAAACACACCTCAGAGACAAAGACAGACACTACCTCAGAGGAAAAGACTGGAAAACAACTTTCCAAGCCAATGATCGGAACAAGCAAGCTGGAGTAGCCATTCTAATATCGAATAAAATTGATTTTCAACCAAAAGTCATCAAAAAAGATAAGGAAGGACACTTCATATTCATCAAAGGAAAAATCCACGAAGGTGAACTATCAATCCTAAATATCTATGCTCCAAATACAAGGGCACCTACATACATAAAAGAAAGCTTACTAAAGCTCAAAACACACAATGCACCTCACACAATAATAGTAGGAGATTTCAACACTCCACTCTCATCAGTGAACAGATCATGGAAACAGAAATTAAACAGAGACATAGACAGACTAAGAGAAGTCATGAACCAAATGGACTTAACAGATATTTATAGAATATTCTATCCTAAAACAAAAGGATATACCTTCTTCTCACAACATCATGGTATTTTCCCCAAAATTGACCAGATAATTGGTCATAAAACAAACCTCAACAGATACAGAAAGATAGAAATAATCCCATGCAACCTATCAGACCACCACGGGCTAAAGGTTGTCTTCAATAACAATAAGGAAAAAATGCACACATATACATGGAAGGTGAACAATGCTCTACTCAATGATAACCTGGTCAAGGAAGAAATAAAGAAAGCAATTCAAGACTTCTTAGAATTTAATGAAAATGAAGTTACAACATACCCAAATTTATGGGACATGATGAAAGTTATGCTAAGAGGAAAACTCATAGCTCCGAGTGCCTGCAGAGTAACAGGAGAGAGCATATATCAGCAGCTTGACAGCACACCTAAAAGCTATATAACAAAAAGAAGAAAACACACCCAGGAGGAGTAGAAGGCAGGAAAAAACTCAGAGCTGATATCAACCAAGTAGAAACCAAAAGGAGTATAAAAAGAATCAACAGAACCAAAAGCTGGTTCCTTGAGAAAATCAACAAGATAGATAAACCTTTAGCCAGACTAACCAGAGGACACAGAGAGTGTGTCCAAATTAACAAAATCAGAAATGAAAAGGGAGACATAACAACAGAGCCAGAGGAAATTCAAAAAAATCATCAGATCCTACTACAAAAGCCTATATTCAACAAAACTTGAAAATCTTCAGGAAATGGACAATTTCCTAGACAGATACCAGTTACCCCAGTTAAATCAGGAACAAATAAACCATTTAAACAACCCCATAACTCCTAAAGAAATAGAAACAATCATTAAAATCTCCCAACCAAAAAGTGCCCAGGTCCAGATGGGATTTGTGCAGAATTCTATCAGACCTTCATAGAAGACCTCATACCAATACTATCCAAACTCTTCTATGAAATTAAAACAGACAGAGTGCTACCGAATTCCTTCTATGAAGCCACAATTACTCTTATACCTAAACCACACAAAGACCCAACAAATAAATAGAACTTCAGAACAATTTCCCTTATGAATATCGATGCAAAGATATTCAATAAAATTCTTGCAAACAGAATTCAAGAGCACATCAAAACAATCATCCATCAAGATCAAATAAGCTTCATCCCAGGCATGCAGGGATGGTTTAATATATGGAAAACCATCAACGTAATCCACTATATAAACAAACTGAAAGATAAAACCACATGATCATTTCATTAGATGCTGAGAAAGCATTTGACTAAATTCAATACCCCTTCATGATAAAAGTCCTGGAAAGAACAGTAATTCAAGGTCCATACCTAAACATAGTAAAAGCCATATACAGCAAACCAGTAGCTAATATTAAACTAAATGGAGAGAAACTTGAAGCAATCCCACTAAAATCAGGTACTAGACAAGGCTGCCCACTCTCTCTCCTACTCATTCAATATAGTTCTCAAAATCCTAGCCAGGGCACTCAGACAACAAAAGGAGATCAAAGGGATACAGATTGGAAAGGAAGAAGTCAAAATATCACTATTTGCAGATGATATTATTGTATACTTAAGTGACCCCAAAAGTTCCACCAGAGAACTACTAAACCTGATAAACACCTTCAGCAATGTGGCTGGGTATAAAATTAACTCAAATAAATCAGTAGCCTTCCTCTACACAAAAAAGAAACAAGCCGAGAAAGAAATTAGGGAAACGACACCCTTCATAATAGTCCCAAATAATATAAAATACCTCGGTGTGACTTTAACCAAGCAAGTGAAAGATCTGTATGATAAGAACTTTCAAACCTCTGAAGAAAGAAATTGAATAAGACCTCAGAAGATGGAAAGATCTCCCATGCTCATGGATTGGCAGGATTAATATCTAGGGAGCCATCCTTACTCCTGCCAGTCTCAAGATGAGATTTTCAGGGTTTGGAGACATCTCAATCTCACTCTTGTTCCAGGTTCATTCCTCTGGTCACACAACTCTCACTTTGCCCCAATATTTTCACTTATATTTAGTTATTTGCATGTGTGTGTGAGAGAGATAATATGTACATTCGTGCACATACACATGTGCATGCACACACACTTTTGGGTGCTCAAACATATAGAATTTATAGGACGACTTTTGGACAGACTCCAGTCTATCCTTCTAACATATGGAACGTGGGAATCATAGTTGGATTTCAGGCTTGCTTGCAAATAACAGCCTGCTGAGCCAACTCACCAGCTTAATATCCAATTTTGAAATTTTCAAATTTAGTTGAAATAGTCACAGATAGATAGCATAGAAAATATAGTGTCTGAAAATGCTGGTGATATGTGTCAATGGAAAGGACCCATAGTGCTATGCAAAGTTCTAGAAAGGATGTTCCATTTATGTTCAGTGTTAACTGGAGCCAGATGATAGTAGGAACAGGAAGAGAAGCTTAGTTCCCCTTTCGAAGAAATGGAGAGTCTGAGCATTGTGGCTTCCCTAGGGAATAAGAAAATTGTCTTTCTAGACAGTGGTTCTCAATCAATAAACCAAGACTCCTTTGGGGGTTCCATATCAGATATCCTGAACATCAGACATTTACATTAAGATTTATAGCAATAGCAAAATAATAGTTATGAAGTAGCAACAAAAATAGTTTTATGGTTGGGGTCACCACAATATGAGGGACTGTATTAAAGAGTTGCAGCATTAGGAAGTTTGAGAAGCACTGCCCTAAAGCTCACAAGCTGGCCAGGGCTGGTTAGGCCTGTAAGTGTAAGGATAGTAGGTGGTTAAAGTGACTGTCTTAGTCAGGGTTCCCATTACTATGAAGTAACGCTATGACGACAGCAACTTTTATAAAGGAAAACATTTAATCAGGTTCAGAGGCTTAGTCCATGGAAGCATGGCCCCATGCAGGCAGACATGGTGCTGGAGAAGGAGCTGAGAGTTCTATATTCAAATTGGCAGGCAGCAGGAAGAGAACTGCCTTTACTTTCTAAAACCTCAGCGACCATACCCAGGGTCATAGCTCCTCCAAAAAGACCACACCACCTGTGATGCCACTCCCTATAAAGCAAACAGTAAAACCCATGAGTGTAGGGGGGCTGTCTATTCAAACCACCACAGTGATTGAGAATAGAATCTCAATAGTTTTCACTGTTGCCACAAGACAATGACTAGGTGAGAGTGGTGTTGAGAGCCAGGCTGTGATAGGAACCAGATATTCACAGTACGAAAAAATATTACTACTTCTGGATTCGTATTTGATTATGTGATCTGGTTTTGTTGTTGTTGTTGAGACAGTAGCCCTTGTCTTTCTAGTACTGAGATTAAAGACATATGCCACCATGGCTGGCCCTGCATTTACATATTTTTCATACCAAACCCCAAAGAGAATCATGATGTGCTTATGGGGAGGTTCATATTTCTGCACATTCACTCATAATTAATAACCTATGTGTGTTGTAATAAAAGTACTGGTACATTTTTCAGGCATATGTTTACCCAAGATTGAGATTAGCTTGTATTTTTAGCTTTTTAAATTATAGACCTCTGCAAACTTATATTTACATATATGTGTATTAATATTTAATAAATACTTATACACAGTAGGGTCCTGAAGAATATTAAAGAAAAAATATTAAATTTACCTAAATCAGATGGGATTATCATAAATAATGCAACAATTCATCTTTATACTGTAATGTGAGCTTCTTTAAATGTCAAGTATGATAAACAGAATAAAAATGTTTATTTTTAGGAAAACTGTGGAGAAAAAAACTATGTGGGTGAAGAGATGGTTCAGGGCTTAAGAGCACCAAAGTCAATTTCTCAGCACCCACATTGCAGTTCACAACCATCTGCAACTTCAGAGGTTCTAATGCTCTCTTCTGGCCTCTTCAGGCACCAGGTATGCATGGGGAATACAGACATATATGCAGGCATAACACAGATACACATAAAATAAAATAATTCTTAAAGGGTTTTTAAAAAGAAAGGACTAAAAGACAAGCTGTCCATGGATTGTAGACAAAAACCTTTTGAGTATGGAAGTCTTGTCGTGTATGATTCAGTCAATCTTCTGAGGATTATACTGTGAAGTCTTATAGTTCAAAAGCTTCCAGCAGTGAGTAGGTAGTATTAGCAGGAAGTCTACTCAATCCCACCAACACAGATGTCAACAATTAGAAGCTTTTCAGGCTGAAAAACGCTGTTATTATGACATAATTTTTATGGAGAGAGCATATGTATATATGTTATTGTATCAAATTTAAAAATTGATCACTTCCTTTGCTTGCCTCTAGAATAACCCAAGGAACATATAACAAAGGGTAGTAAAAACTGATATACTAAGACTGCACTCTACTTAGAGCCAGGAATGGTAGCGGTGAAGAGCTGGCCCCAAGCTGAAGAGCAGAGGGAAATGGACATAAATTACCCTGGACCTGTGTAAATTCAATGGCCAACAATGTGTCTCAAGTCTCCTAGGCTCTGTAAGCGTATACTGGGTATGGTGGGACCCATGGACAGTTTACCTATAGGTCAGATATTCACCACTAGTCCCAGATCCCAGCTTCTCAAACATGAAAACCAACATCATTGGACACTTGAAAAAGATTTCTTGGTCTCAATATGGTCTTTTCTAAAATCATAACCCTATATATAAACCTCTCCAGGTGATCGGATGCCAAGTAGAAGGACCTACCTTATTCCAGACATACTCTTTATTTGGACTTACTTGTTTCTTCTCCTCTCTGGTAACAGCTGGTAGACTTCCATTAAACACATTTTTTTTCTGAAAAACTTCATTTTCACTCTATTTCCAGATCTTAGACTATTCACAGAAGAGAATTATTCTTTTCAACCAGCATCCTAAATACAATGGACAAGGCTCTGTCTTTACTTTTCCCATGTACCAAAGAGGAAACTGAGTAACTGGTTGAATAACCTGACACATAAGGCTATGAAGCAAAATTAAAGTAAAAAGCTACATAAAGAACAAAAGAGGGGCTGAGAAGGTAGCTCAGTTGGGAATGTGCTTCTCACTGAGGCAGAAGGACCTGACTTCAATTCTCAGCATACACATAAGAAACTGGGTGTGGTGGTGCTTGCTTGAAATATCAGCTTGTAGTGTGACTTTTCCTAGTTAGATATGAGCAAAATATGTACTCACTGAACATAGAGCAAAGTCCAACAAAGTTTATCTTTTCTAGCTAATCAGTTTACCAGGTTACTCCCAGGAGCGTGGGTGATGGTTTGCTTACAGGAGTATAGACAACTCCAGGGAAGTCTTAAAAGGGGCAAATGCACTTTTTGTGTCATATTCTACATAGTTATACACTTACTTTTTGTACGAGATGTCTATCTTTCTTAGAATACTTAGCTGCGCCTCTTGCCTTCAGCCTCTAGATGTCAGCACTGCCATCATTTTCCATCTGTGAATATCAACAGATTCATACACTGCTGATGGAGGAATGTTCTCCCACTTGGGAAGTATTGCTATAGACTTACAACCTTACATTACTTTGAACAATGGTTTTAGCTCTTAGCCTTCATATCACAGGTTTCAGAAATTACCTCTCCCAGACTTGAAAGTACCAAGTGATAAAACCAATACTGAGCAATAAGGGTCTTAGATGCTCTCCTAGGAGCAGTACTTGAAATTGTCTTGTAAGGGCTTAAGTAGAGTCATGGCTATTTTGATTGGTCTAAGGAGAATACAGACCATGGCTCCATTCCCAATTAATAAATGTCTGGGCAGAGGAATGTAGAACGCTAGCAGGACCATTTCAAGTTAAGAAAGTCATTGAAGACAACAAGCTGAAATGGACTTGGTGCTTTCTGGGAAGAAATTTTGGCTGTAAATCCATTAAAACCCACAGGGCAATTTCTACTGGAGCAGCACTGACTAGTCCATCATGTTCAGTATCTGAACAGATTGGGACTTAATTCCCTACATGGTACTTTTACTCTGCTGACCCAGTTCTTCACAATTCAAGCAACTTAAGATCCATTATTTGAACTGACGAAAACTCTTTTATTCAGTAGTCACATGCTTAGTGAATGTGCTTAGTTTCTAGTTAGTAAAGTCCAGGAAGCACATTGGGTATTATTCCTCATGAAAGATCCTGACACTAAGAAAACAATCATTGTTTAAATCCTACTGAAAATGTAAAGGGAGAAAGATTAGCTATGGGCGAGCAAACATAAAGAACTAATAACTGACAGGGAGTAGATTGAGCAACTCTGAAACCAGAGGCACACACCCAAATGATACAGCATGTACTAGGAGCATCTAGAACTATGCAGGTTATAGATGTGATGAAATGGGAAATTAGAATAGTGTTAAAGACAATTGGCAGGAATAAGCTCATCTGGAGCAGAGAAATGTCCACACGAAATACAGTAGCAAAAAATGTGCAGATTGAGCATCTTCTAAAGAAAAATCACGTTTGAAATTTTATTTAGGAGTCACTACAGTTTCACTGCTGTGAAATGGAGAGTGGCCTGGATTTTTAGTTCAATGTTTTGTGACCAAGGACATGACCAGGGTATGCTGTGAATGTCAGATGGAGATGCAATCTTCATTTGTGGAAACTTCACATGTTTCTTTTAATAAGGGATGGCAGAACCATCAGAGCCATTTTATTTAAATCAGAAAAAGATGCTGTAATCTCAACACATGGGAGGTAAAGGTGGGGAGACTGTGAGTTGTTTGTAGTGTTTGCAAAAAGCACTATCTCAAAAAAATGAAATATATAAGAAAGATCTTATCAAAAGCTTATAACTATAAAAATAAGTCAACAAAGGACAAGCATGCAGTATCATACAAGTCTCCCATATAGTAATATGTAATACTAAAATTGTCTGAAATTTCCAATAACATACTGTCAGCACTGCTGGGGTGTTAGAGAGGCTCTGTCCACATCTGCCGGGAAGTGCATTCTCACTGATGGGAAGTACTGAGGCCAATAGCAAGGACTGGAAGCTGGCAACCTGACTGGCAGAAGTAGCCACCTTGCTAGCACCAGTCAGATCTTCTACATGTTGCTGCCACCTAGTGTGTAAATATTTATGAGAAGCACCAAGATTAGAGAAATGTGAGCACTGTTATCTTTTACTTTTATGCTTATGTCAAGTGGGGAAGGATTATAATGTGTTGAATAACTGTTTACATGAAACACATCCAGGTTTTTTGGAACATACATAGATGCTACCCAAATAAAGCTTGAAATTTATTGATTAAAGAATTAATTTATATGCAGTATTAATAGGATACAAATTATTGCAACTCCCACCATATTTTGGAAGCTTTCATATAATTACATATATTAATCTGCATATTTTCCATTGTGGGAGGCAGTGGACATTGTAATTAAGACAAATGGCACTTGTGATCTTCAATCTCACTTTGAAGGAAGGCATTATTGGGCTGTAAAAATGGCTCAGTAGGAATAGGACCCCCGTTGAAGGAATCAGAGAAAGAACTGGAAGAGCTTGAAGGGGCTCGAGACCCCATATGTACAACAATACCAAGCAACCAGAGCTTCCAGGGACTAAGCCACTACCTAAAGACTATACATGGACTGACCCTGGACTCTGACCTCATAGGTAGGTAGCAATGAATATCCTAGTAAGAGTACCAGTGGAAGGGGAAGCCCTGGGTCCTGCTAAGACTGAACCCCCAGTGAACTAGACTGTTGGGGGGAGGGCGGCAATGGGGGGAGGCCGTGGGGAGGGGAACACCCATAAGGAAGGGGAGAGGGGAGGGGGATGTTTGCCCGGAAACCGGGAAAGGGAATAACACTCGAAATGTATATAAGAAATACTCAAGTTAATAAAAAAAAAATGGCTCAGTAGTTAAGAGCACTTTCTCCTTTTCCAGAGGCCCTGAGTATGGTCAGGTGGCTCACAACTGTCTGTAATGACAGTTTGGGGAATCTGATGCCCTTTACCCTCCTCCATAGGCATGCATACTTATGGCATTCACTCACGCAAACATATATGTGCAAATAAAGATAATTTCTTTTTGTAAAGTATGACATTGTTTACATATTTAACTGTGATAAACTTTATTCTTCTGGAACTCTGAAAACAAGCACAACTTGTATATAGTATATAGACTCAAGTGGGTAACTGGGTTCAAATTTGTGATATTTTGAACAATAATACTGCTGCTTTGGTTAGGGTTACTATTGTGATGAAACACAGTGAACAAATCAACTTGGTGGGGTCAGTGGGGGCAGGTATTACTTAGCTCACACTTCTATATCACTGATCATCACTGAAGGAAGTCAGGACAGAGACTCAAACAGAGCAGGAACCTGGAGGCAAGATCTGGTTCAGAGACCAGAAAGGAGTTCTTCTTACTAGCTTGCTCCTCATGGCTTGCCCAGCTGGCTTTCTTTTAGAACCTAGGACCACCAGCTCAGAGATGGCACCATTCACAATGGGTTGGACACTTCCCTATAAATCACTAATTAAGAAAATGTCCTACACCCAAATCTCAATTGAGGTACTCCTAGTTAGGGTTTTTACTGCTATAAATAGACCCCATGACCAAGGCATGGTGTCTTATGAAAACAACATTTAATTGGGGTTAGCCTTCAGGTTCAGAAGTTCAGTCCATTATCATCAAGGTATCATCAAGCATGCAGTGTTCATGCAGTCATCGTATAGGAAGAGCTGAGAGTGCTACATGTGAAGGCTACTAGGAGTAGACTGTCTTCCAGACAGCTAGAAGGAGGGCCTTAAAGCCCACACCCACAGTGACATACTTCCTCTAACAGGACCACACCTCCATATAGTGCCACTGCTTGGGTCAAGCATATTCAAACCACCACACTTCCTTTCAGATAATTCTAGTTTGTGTCAAGTTGATAGAAAACTATCAATCACAACTACGCTGGTGAGTATTTTAATAATTAATAATTTATTTCAAACACACCCTTGTCCTTAACTTTAGCTAGTTTCATATGCCTCTCTTCACCAAACTGCACATTTTAATGCCCTCACTTTATACTTTATATGTATCTAATGGTAAATTCAGTAAGCATGTCACAGCCTGGATGCTGTGCTGTCTTGAAATTTCCTTGACCAAACAAGTTAGCCCATTACTTCTTCATTTATGTTCAGATATGTTCTCAGGACAAAGACAAAGAACAGACTGAATCAATCAGAAGAGAACATGAGTGGCCTCTAGCGCTTTCCTTCCATCCTTCTGTGCACAGTTGAGATTGCATTCTGGTTTGCAAAACTCCCCTAAAAATAATCCACTCACCTCTCTGACTTTAGCCGAATTTCAGTTTCAGGATTCTTTATTCTTACTCTCATAAGTTCATCAAAAGTATAGTAGAAGATATAAGGGTACAAACCCTCCAAACTCTACAACAGTCATGAATATTACTATCCAAAAGAATAGAGGCAGTTCTCAAGAGCAAACTTTGAAATAGCATAAGCTGTCAACCCAAGACAAAAGCTGAATTTGAATGAAAAGTTGTATTTAACTAACTGTGTAAAAGGACTTGTTAATGAAAATGACCATTTTTTTCCTTCATTAAAACAGAGACAGCTGAAAGACAAGGCTAGCACATTCAGATTCCTGAAAGGGGAAAAAAAGACAAAAGCAAAACAACAATAACAAAGACAGACCACCAATCAACAATCCTGCACCCAAGAAACCTATCCAAAATGTATGAGAAACCAAAACATCCTCAATAAGCAAAACCAGAATGCTTTCAATGGATGACATGATCTATCAGAAAGAGGGGGGCCCGGGAAGATGGCCCAGAGGATAAGGGAACTTACTGTGGAGACCAAGGACCTAAGATTGATACCTGGGATCTGTGGTGAAAGGAAATAATTGAACCGACTCCTGCAAGTTGTTCTCTGGCATGCACACAAAGTCTGACTTGCACATACACAGGCATATACAGACATACACATTTGTGTGTGTGCATATGCACCATATACATTACATATACATATAGACATATACAATATCATATATATATATGAAAAAAGCTCTACAATTGAAAGGAACCAGTAATTACTTACAAATAAATAAAGAATATCAATAAAATGACATCTACAGGCAACTACAGAAATAGAATAGATGAGTGGGGTAGAACATGCTCATTCCCACATGACTTTCCCTGGACAAAGCTGGAGCTAAAAGAGGTAATTTTTGAGAAGCAAGGATAATTCCCAGGCCCCTTCCATCACCACATCCCTTAACGACCTTTGTAAAAAGTAACAAATTCTTTTAGTCTTTTGCTTAGAATAATGTTTGCTTGGATATTCAGTGTTATCAACTGGATATTCAAGATTACAACAGATAACACATAAATTACCATTGGGAATGATTGTAGCCAGCAACTTTCCCACCAAGGAAGTTGGTAAAGTTTAAGATTCATATAGTAGCATTCTCAGTATTGTTGCTGATTTTTTTTTCATAAAATCATCCATACAGTTAAGAGCTAGATGCTGTACATGTGCTGTTAAGGTCCCCAGTGACAAAGACCCATTGAATATCACGGTTTGGAGGTGGAGCATTTGTGGATTTGAAGGAGTAAAAGCTAGAAATTCTCACACGTTTCGAGGTAACTACTTTCTTCTGGTAGTGGGCAGTCTAAACAGAGGGTAACAACTGAAAAGCCTCAAATTCAAATCAAAGCACTGACAGAATGGAGGAGTTTTTGATACTACTAAAATACTTTATCACTTGCACCCCCAAAGGCAAGGAGATAAGTTTTCCAGGTTCCAAAAAGTCATGGCCCCATAAGGGTATTTTCTTATTTACCTTTTAAAATTATTTTTTCTAAGGTAAGTCCCAATTTTAAGTAGTTTTCTAAAATAAATTTCACAGGATATTTTTCCATTTGCATTTATTAATGCTTTCATATAGAATATTTACCACTTTTCATGTACAAATATTATAAACAAGTTGGTTCTAAACAGTCATCAAGTGTTTTTGATACTATAGTTCAGTTTTTCATTCACTCTTCTGTTTCTTGCTTGAGACACTCTTACTCTGTATCCCAGGCTAGCCTCTTATGCATTTTGTAACCTAGGCTGGTCCTAAGCTACTTACTAGCAATCCTTTCCTCCTGAGCACTGAGATTGCAGACATGAGCTACTGCATTAGGCTCCTGCAATTTCTTGATTTCCCTGCTATGTATTTAATCTCTATGTAATAATAACTCACAATTATCTTTTTAAATGTCTTTCTATTAATTTACTTATGTATTCACTTTACATCCCAATAGCAAACCCCCTCACATTCCCCCCCCTCTTCACCTCTGAGAATGGGGAGGTAACCACAGAGAACCAACTCACCTGGGTGCCTCAAGACATTGCAGCACTAGGCACACCCTCTCCTACTGAGGCTAGACAAGGAAGCTCAGTTAGGGGAACAGGATCCACAGTCAGGCAACAGAGTCAAGGTAAGCCCTGCTCCAATTGTTGGGGGACCTGCATGAAGACAAAGCTGCACATCTGTTACATATGTGCTATGGCCTTAGGCTCAGCCTTTGTATGTTCTTTGATGGTTCAGTCTTTGGGAACCCCCAAGACTACAGGTTAGTTGACTCTAGTAGTCTATTTTGGAGTCCCTATCCCCTCCTGGTCCATCAATCCTTCCCCCAACTCTTCCACAAGACTTCCCAAGTTCTATCTAATGTTTGGTTGTGGGTTTTTGCATCTGTTTCCATCTGTTGCTATGGGGAGCCTCTCAGAAGACAGTTATGCTAGGCTCCTGTCTGTGAATCCAGGTTGGCAGATATAAACATAGCCTAAGGGTCTGAAATATTTGAAGAAGGAAGGCTGGCCTGCAATGTGTCCCTATTGATCCTTTGAGGACAGCTTGGCATGGTGCCCCCGTAAATTGGCAGGGGGTGCTACTGTATTCATTTATGTTCATCTCACACAGGGCACCTGTATATCCAGGCCAGAAGTGACAAATAAAGATTTCAATAATATAGTCACATGTTGTATCATTGTTACAAGGCTTTGACCAACAAAGAGACATCACAGTATCACAGTGTGTCCCTGTGAATTCACTACCGGTGCAGTCACAGTAGTAGCTGTCTCCTCCATCTGCATACAGATCTCCATGGAGACATGACTAACTGGTGCATTCATCAAAGTTGAGCTCATAGTAGGAATCCAGGTACATAGTTTAGGAGGGCCCAAGGAAGATTGTGTGAATCTCACTCAGAAGGAGAAATAAAGTTGTCATCTGAAGTGGATGTAGTAAGGGAACTGAGTAGAAGAAGAGATGGGGAGGGGAACAGGTAGAGGAGAGAGCCAAGGAGAAAGGGGCAGAAGAGTGAACACAAGTGGAGGACTTGTGGGGGGCGGTGGGGGACATCTCTCAGATGCACCAGAGACCTTTGATGGTGGAGGCTCAGGGAGTCTACGTGAGTGATTCTAGCTGAGACTTTTAGCAGTAGCCTAACTACAGGGATACACGTGAGCTGATGACCTCCTACTGCTGGCTTTTCTCTCCTTTGGGAGCATGATATTTTGCAAAGGCAAGTCAGGGAACTCACTTAACAGCTGTAAGCAAATATTAGGAGCTGACTTAAATGGATGCCTTAGTGTCCTCAGCACTTCCTAGTGCTGAGTTAGAAGGAAACGGGGTGGGCAGAGCAGTGTTTCCTGTTCTCAGTCCACTCCCATCCAGAGCCAGAGGCATGTGACTGCCCGGGACATGAAATGAAAACTGTAACCATGGCAACTTAAGCCAAGCAAGCCAGTTAAATTGACTATGTTATCTGAGAAAGGACATTTTAGTGTTCCCTCACTAAATACAATGGAGTTGTGATTCTGTCACTTCTATGTTTCTTCTTACATACCTAGGTAAACTTTGTCCCTGAAGATGGCACATGGATAGTAACAGGGGATAAACTTCTTTTCAAGTTGCTTTTACATCTTACACTCGAGAGGTTGAATTTCACCTCTTGGGTGGTTGGTATCTGGTAACTGATGCTATTTGTACAGAGTAGTGCTGACCTAGAGTGCACAGTGCCTTAGGTTTGTGGCCTGGCAGGGGTAGAGTACTCATAAAAAAAACCTCACTCACATTTGAATATATTATATCAGCTCTTCCAATTATATAGCTATGATTAAAACAGAACTATCTTCCAAAAATTATATGTTCATAGATTGAAGTTTAAATAATAACAATATAATCTCCCATCTTTCTTTTGTTAAAAATAATGTGAGTGGCTATTTTTTCTTGATATCATCAAGGAAGGAAGTTTGAGCACCAGCTCATTTGTGTCTGCACAGTCTTTCTTTGAATCACCAGAGGGTTCACAGTTCTAAAGCCTCTGTACACCCAGCCACACACCACCAAGTCCAGTCCTGCTCTGCGTTTATTAAATGTCTTTACCTGCCTCCAGCCCCTACTGTCTATTCAAAGCTTTCAAGGGTCATGCCACATTGTCCTTTCTCTGTCTCCTGTAAATGTTGCCATTCTCTTCCCTCTGAACAGCTATAAGGTTCCAAACAGTTAGATCTCAGCAGTCGGGTGTACTTCAGCATCATCCAGTGTGTTGTCTATGCTGGCATTTACTACACAGCCTTGTTTCAACTAGTTGGTTCGCTCTGCTGATATCCGGCACCACATTAATTGTCAGCACAGGTGGATGTACACTCACGCAGCATCAAAAGAGCGAGTCAAGAGGGGGGCTTTGAGAGTTTGTTCTTCTGCTTCATTGTCTGTGAAATCAGTTTATTAAAGAATAATAGAAAAATAAGATTTAAGTAATGATGGGCAGATTTATATGAAGCATTTTAATGGGTTATAAGTAAAAACAAAACAAAACAAACAAAAACCAAAGATAACCAGGCCAGCGATCGTTAAGCTGTTTCCCTTGATGCTCTGGTGATCTCCAAAGAGCTATCAAGACCTTCGGGAGAAACTAGTACAAACAAACAGGGCAAAGTTTAGCTTCCTGAGACCCAAGCCAAAATGGTTTCACTGTCCTTCGCCAAAGAGAGAGAGAGGGAGAGAGAGAGAGGGAGAGGGAGACAGAGACAGAGACAGAGACAGAGACAGGGACAGAGACAGAAAAAGGACAGAGAGACAGAGAGAGCCTGTGAGTCAATGAATAGCTTTAAAAATCATTCATTTCAATATTTTCCTTTTAAGAATTAATAATCTTTGGGTCAGTAAGAACTAATAGCTTTCTTTGTTAAGAGCCTATATCTCATCCAGCTGAATCCTGGTGGATTAGAGAGAAGATAAAACTCTAGAAAACATCTTTCCTTTGATAAGCACCCATATCTCCTAAAACTGTCTGTAACATAGACTCTCATATAAGAACAGAAACATTTGCATTACTTATATGAGTGCTTGGATTAACAGGAAAAAAAGAAAAAATGGAACAAGAAAGAAAGAAGGGGGGAGGGAGGGAGGAAGACTGTACCTTCACTGCTCAAGGCTGGCATTCTGTTTAAATCTGAAAATAGTGCAGCATTCTCACAGAATAATAATTTTGTTAAAGCATATTAATCTAAAGTACTGAATTATCTGGTTTTTCTGGGACCCAAGGTTTGAGAACTGAAGTCAAGGCTCACAACAGGCTGTTCCTTCCCCTCCAGGGATTGACTCCTTCTGACCTTATCTGGCATACACACTCAAGTGCACATACCCCAAACACGGACTCAGACACATACAAATATGTAAAATTAAAAACTAGACCTTAAAAAATAGAAATATTAATCAAGGACTAAGGATTGTCAGGTTTGAAGCACTGGATCCAATCGTCACTGATATTAAGCTGGTGTGATGGCGTGCTCATGGAGGCCTCCGGTGCCATGGAGGTGGAGGTGTGAGGAGGTAGAAGCTTGAGATCTAAAAGCGATTTAGAAAACTTTTGTTTATCGTTATCCCTTCAAAACTAGCTTGCTTAAGGAGAGTATTTCGCCAAGCTCTAGCACTCTGTTGATTACTGAGAGGAAACCACTAGGGGGCAGCAGAGGTACTGCTCTCAATCAGCACTAAGGAAGATGCTGTGGTTGCCCTTGTCATTTTAGAGGAAGTGGGTGGGAAGCCTAAGGTCTGGGAAAATGACCATAATAACAGTACCTAGTGTTTACATAGCACCTTTCTTCAATTAGCTCAGCGTGTTTGGATGTGATTATTCAGCTGGGAGCTTCCAATTGTGGGAAATGAAGCACAAGGCAAAAACGTGGCCTAGGTGGGATAGAGTAGAAGACTAATTCTTACTCATTCCAAGTGCCCACTCATTATTCTTACTCAGAAATGCTGATGCGTGATCCTTCCTGGTCGCTTCCTTAGAGACAATAAGCTGAGAAGTCAAGAGCCCTAAACTGAAATGCGTTAAATTGAAAGATTCGTAAATTCAACCAATTGGGGAAGGGAATCCCATGACTCAGAGTCAAGAGAAAACTAAAATAGAACTGTATAAATTGTGTGTCTGGCAATAAAGTGTCAAGTTGAACATGTCATTTTCCAATAAAGAACATTTTAAACGTGTAAATAATCCCTGTAAATTCTTAAGCTAATTTTTATTTTTAAGCAAATCCATTCTAAACTGAGCCCCCCTCAAAAAAAAATTAGCAGGAATTGAACTTACATTTTGAAAGCTAAAAAATAAATCTTTACTGCAGAAAGAAAATGCCAGGTTCTACCATAATTTAGTAGAGAAACATTGTGACATGACAGGTAACCCAGAACTAATGAATGAACTGAACAGATAGATCCGTACCTTAGTCACAGAGGATGTATTGCCTAGTCAGTGTGTCCAGTGACAACATTTATAAGGAATGGTGTGCGATGCATGATTAAGATGACACCTCATCTGCTGTATTAGCTGTGTCTTCTATAATATGAAACACCTGCCTACAATTAGGAAGCAAGGGTTCGTTTTGGCTCACAGGTGTGGGGCAGCAAGGGAGGCAGGTGGATGGCCACATTTTATCCACAGTCATGAAGCAGAGAAGTTAATGTTGGCACTCAGCTCACCTCTTTTTACTCAGTCTGTGTCCCCAGCTAGTGGACAGAGGATGCCCAGATTTAAAGATGGTCTCCCCACCTCAACCTAATCTAGAGATCCCTGTGAGAGGCAAAGGGTGAAATCCTTTGGGCCCAAAAAAATCCTTTGGATTCAGTCTGGCCTTGAACTCACAAGAAACCTATCTGTCCCTATCTTTGTCTCCCAAGTATTGAGATCAAAGGCCTGGATTTATTTATGTATATATGTACCCTTAAAAATATTTATATCAATCCCAATCTCTTTCTCCCTTCTTTGGGGATCAATATCTCTGTGGACAAATATATTTATATTCTCTTTCTCTTTATATAAATTAATCAAATATTTTCTATACTCAGATTTATTTAAATTCCTTTTCATTTACTGTATAAGCCTATTCCCAAGCCATCATGTATCTGCTGAGTTTTATAGCTTGGGCCATGTGCCATGAGCCAGGCTGAGCCATTGACAGTTCTCACATGGAAGACCAAATTATATTGTGGAAGACTTGTGGTTCATAATCTGTAGCAAACCCCCTCACAATCAACTCAGAGTCTTATTTCCCTAGATTCTAGACTCTTTCCTGTTGACAATATTAGCCGTAACACCTGCTAATAAAGTCTGCCTCCTCCCTCCTCCTCCTCCTCTCTCCTCCTCCTCCCTCCTCCCTCCTCCTCCTCCCTTCTCCTCTTCCTCCTCCTCCTCCTCCTCCTCCTCCCTCCTCCTCCTCCTCCCTCCTCCTCTCCTCCCTCCCCTCCTCCTCTCCCCCCCTCCTCCTCCTTCCTTCTTCTTGCTATGTTTCTTCCACTTCACAACTGGGGTGTTGGAAGATGACTACCTTTTTATACACTCAACCCTAATAGATCACCCTCTGATTTCACCAAATACCGCTCTCCTTTAAGTTGAGAAGGTAACTTTAATATGGTTTCTAAATAGTTCACAGGCTCTTTGTATAGGTCTCTTCAAAAAGGGGATTGTCTAAAAGTGGTAGACAATCTGAGTCCTAGGTGAACTGAGCTTTGTTTTATAAAAATACATAATTCAGAGACTCCAAGTCCTAAAACAGGAACTGCATGTTGTTCTTTATAAGTTATCTTTTTCTCCTCCTTCATGTTCACTGAATTTCAGAAATAACAACGTTTTATTGGATTTCATTTTATTCATCTGGGTATTTACATAAGATATCTGGTCTGATTTCCTAGAAAAAGATAAAGACTGACTCTAACTGAGACTGGCAGCAACAACTGTTTCCTCCCTTCCTCCCTCCCTGCCTCCTGCCTCCTTCCCTCCTTCCTTTTGTGTCTTTCCTTTCTGCACACAGATGTATATGAGAAGTTTAACTTTGAAGAACAGGACTTCTATGAATGGAAGACCCTGACAACTGAAGACAGAAGTGCTGCTGTGTAGGCATCTCATACCACCCAAACATGACTTAAATCAACAGTTCATGAGTGTTAGTGTTGGACAACTGCTCAGCAGCAAGAAAAAGTTGTTCACACACAATCAGTAACAGATCCAAATCTCTCATTTGAGTCTCTCCTTATTAAAGCAGTTCAAATTTTTGTATGAGTGTGTGCCTGTATTGGTATGTGTGCATATGTGTGCAGTTGCCCATAGAGGTCAGAGGAGGGTAGTAAAGGCCCTAGAACTGGAGTCACCACGTTGTTGCGCATCCTCTCCCACTGGACCTTGTTCCTAGGAACCAAACTGGAGTCTTCTGCAAAAGCAGTAATAGCTCCAACCTGACCACTGGGCTACCAATCCAGTCTACAAATCTTTTTAAATAATCTTTATTCATCTTACTTATATTCATTACAGGCTTCATTTTTTAAACGCTTTTTTGAAATAGGATCGCACTACTTAGCCTTGGCTGGCCTGGAACTTACTAAATAGATCTGAGTGGCTTTAAACTCACAGCAAACCTCTGTATTGTCGACCATGTTCTGGGATTACCAGCATGTACCATCATGCATGGTCTCTGTGTGGATTTTTCTTATTTTTTTAGCAGATATGTATTTTTTTCTTTTTCTTTTTACTTGTTCTTCTCTCATACTCTACATCCTGACCACATCATTCTCTCCCTCCATTCCTCCAAGTACCCCTACCTCCTCCTCTTTGCCCCAGATCCACTGCTCCAAATTAAGAGTTTTTAATATACAATAACTCAGAACAAAATATCACATTTTAATCAATTGGGAGAAAATGAAGAAAAATTAAATCTTGACATCTGTCATATTAGATTTCCAGAATTGAATTTTCTCTCAACTGGGAAATAGCTACATTCTATTTAAACCAAAATAAAAATGTCCAGCCTTGTGGTCATTTGAGATGGTTCTCTCTGAGAGTTCTGATGTATGAACATCTGTTGAACAAATTTCACCAGAAAAGGAGCACACAGAAGGCTTCATTGAGAGCTAATGATATTGCTTTTTATATTTAAAGTAGAGTTTATAAGAATAACTTTGTATTGGCCAGATTTCAAAGCCTTTGCTTGTTTTATGCACTGGAATTATAAGGGTTTGGGGTAACAGGGTCTCACTCTGAGCTCAGACTGGCCGCAGACTCCCACTGATGTGCCCACTTCGGCTTCCTCAGTGCTCCAAGACAGTCGATCATATACCACACAAGTCAGAACATGCAGCTCATTTGACTAGCACGGTCTGACCTTTCTCTTTCCAGCTAATCTGGGACTTCCCAGAATGTAGGAATGTTCTTAGTCACATGTTCCATTAAACAAATAGGACAGGTGCTTCACGGAGGGTTAAGCAAATGACGACTGGGAGCACATGTCGATATCTGAGTAGAATCATAGCGTTCTTTAAGAGCGGAGAGAGAAGAAGAAATAAAGAATGAACCAGGATGGGAATGTCAGAATCTACTACACTTAAGTCATGATGAAAAGGAGACTCGGGGAAAGCCCAATAAACAATCACTGAGCTAAAAGGAGAAGCCATTGGATTTTGTGTTGTGGAAAAGAAAGAAAATACTTGGAGGTTTGGGTTGGCATGACTGCAAAGGTTAAAAATGATGGAAATGTGGTAGCTATTAGAATGGTCCAGAAGTACTCAAGCTCATTCCCTCTGCTCTGGGGTACATTCAAGATCATGTCTCCCTGCCTTGTTTAGCATAACGAAATGCAATTGAAAGTCACATGTATCATTTCCTACAGAGGGCTTTGAGGGCCAGTGAAAATCTTTTCAAAATCTCTCTGCTATGCTGACTAAAGGTTTATAGTACATGGTTTAGGATTAAGCATGGCATCTGGTGTGACACAGTCCACTGTCACCCACACAAGGGCAGATACAGCAGATAAAAAAAATGTATAGTAGCTATCTCACTCCACTGACTGTGCTGTAGGTGATTACAACATAAATTCAATTATTCTGACATAGGAACTAAGAAAAACAACTTTTGCTGTTAGACTGGAATTGAAAAAAATAAAACAGAAATCCAATTTTCTAATTCTATAATCAGTAATTAGAAATCAATGAAAAAAATCCACAAATAACAATTTGAAAATACTTAATGTAAAAAGTGACTCAATTAGACATTTAGGTGTTCTATTTCTGTTGCTAGCTAATTGCCCCAAATTTGTAGCAATATATTTTAAATGGGCTAATGTCAATCATAATTTCTACTCTTCTCCCCAAATACCTAAAAATCTTAGATTGCTTTTCTTGCAATTATCTACCCTTTACTTTATATCGTTACTGACTAATGCCACACTATCTATTAAAATTATTACTCTGTCTAGTTAATGCTCATTTATACTTACATACTCACATGGTCACCATAGTGACTTGATATTTCCATTTTCAAAAGGGAATTCTCTTCTTTTCCTCTCAGAAAAATAAACCTCTCAGAAATATATATAGTCGCAAATTTATGCTAATGTTAAATATATTCTTTGCAGGGAATTTGTTTTTCCTTTTTGGATGTTTAGAAAGCTTTTTCCCTTCTGGTGTCTTGAAGTCCATTATACTCTGTGGACCTAAATACTGTTTTATGTGCCCTTCACTGGGCTTCAAAGGTTTTCTGAATATGACATGCTCTTATCATCTTCTATTTCTGAGACAATTCCATGTCCTTAGTAAAGCATCTCTCCATTCTCTTTATTCAGCTCTTCCATAACTCTAATCATCAGCCTAGTTGAAGACACCGCCAAAAGAAGCTCCAGATTGGGATTGTGTACTTTTGAGAGTCCCTTATATCTCTGCACATGCATGCACACACCCACACAGACTGAGACACACACGCACATGTACATGCAAGCACGTGTGCGTGCGCACACTCACACACACACACACACAGGGGGGGGACAGACAGACAGAGACAGACAGAGATAGACAGAGACAGAGAGTGACACAATGACAGAGGCAGAGACAGACACACAGAAAAAAGCACATTAGTTGGTGGCAGAGGAGAAATGGGGAAAGGAGATGACATTTGAAATGTAAATAAACAAAATAACCAATAAAAAAGAATTATTGTCATCAAGGATTCCATATTCAATGTCAATGCAGTATAACTGTAACTATGTATCAGACCTTAAAATTAATGCCATTATTATTAGGAAAAAGCAATTAAGTTGTAATATTCAACATTCTCAAGAGTTGAGTTGTAATATTCAATATTCTCAAGAGTTAAGTTGTAATGTTGTCATGAGTATCAGAGTTGCAGGGCCACCATTATCAACAATGTGTGGTACTGACTAGTACAGAGTGTATGTGCATGGAAGACAGGGATAACAGAAAACTTACGTAATTGTTCAAGCCCCTTTTCTATAAGGATGGGTAAAAGCTTCTCTCATCACTAAGCACATTTCCAATTAACACGTTGAGACTATTCTCTTTTTCAGTTCCTGTCATGGTTGCTGGGTGGCTACCAGTGCCTAGGCTATGCCATTTGCACACTGGTAGAAGGACACCTACAAATATATTTATGTAGGGGGTATTAATTTTATGGAGTGTCATGACTGGGATAAAGGGCACTTAGACAACAGGACATGCAGTATTTCTGTGTGTATCTTTGAGTGATACACATTAGAATCACAATCCATGGATTGAATAAGTAATGTCCTGTCTTGGTGTTAGTGGGTACCAAAGGATAGAGGAAGGACAGACTCACTCTCCTGAACTGGAACACCCATCTTCTCTTGTTTTCTCATGCCCATGATCTGTGTTTAGAAATTATAACTGTTACTTCTGTCCCAGCTCATGGAGGCCTAGGTTCTCAGGCCTCTGCCCTTGAACAAATTATACTATTTTTTTTTATTGTTCTTCAATTAATAAACAGCATGTTCTGGAACTGTGGGGCCTTCATAATCACAGCCAAAGTAATAAGTAAACCCTCTCTTCTGTTTATGCTCATGTTTAGGCTTCTACAACTTCTTATCAATTCTTGTTCTATTGAGACCTCTAAGCACTGTGTTATTCTTAAATTTATATTGGTTTGTGTAGATAAACCAACCCTTTATATCATAGTACAGATTTAAAAATCACTCTAAGAAATAGCAAATCTCCTTAGTGAAAGAGATTCATCAAACTTAATTAAAATGCTTAAACATTATTTACAATAGTCATGAATGACCTTGTAGATGTGTCTAAATATACTATAAGCTTATTAATTTATCGGGATGGGACGTTTTCTGTTCCCAAACTTTATAATTGTTTCAAAACCTAGTAATTTTTAAAGATGGAGAGTTGACCAAAGAACAAACTTTTATGTCCTACTCTTATTAATAAATTAGTGAGTTTTGGAGTAAATAAAAGAGAAATATTTGTGTGTCTATTACAATTCACAGATCATGTATACATTCTTATATCATACACCTTTTCATCATGCTTGACAATCTGCCAATGTTTAGTCCTATGGAACTCATAGCTTTACATGTTTTATACTGTTATAAAGATGTTATCTATGCAGAAATAACGTCATAAATTGTTTAATAATTAGCCTGTTAGCTTGCTTAATAACTTTAAGGTATTTAGACATTCATCATATTGACTTATATTATTCTTTGGGCCACACAAACATGACCAACAAGATAATTATTTGGTGTTCTTCCAAAGCAGTGTTTTGAAATTCTTCAAAACTTCAAATAATGGGAGATTGCATTGATGTAAGAGAAGATTTTTTTTTGTCCTCTGTCGCGCGCCCAACGTCTCGCCAGCAAGAACGACGCGCGGACACCAGGATCCTTCTGCAGCAAAGCGTTTATTACATCTTGAAGAGGAGAGAGCGAGCCCCAGAATGGCGCTGCTTATATACACCCTAATGTGGCGTGTCCACGCCTGATTGGTTGCTTACCCATGATCTCATAGGCACGCCCGGAGGGGGCAAAGACCTGGCACGGCAAGCACTCTTGCACATGGCGACACAGTTAACTTCCTGAAAGGAAGTCGGCTGGCGCGGCGAAGGCTGGCGCCATCTTGTAATGGCGGAGGCTATCCTGGCCTTCCACGTGGGGTGCAGTGGAAGCCAGGGCCATCTAGCGGTGGCGAATGTTATTGCGGCCCTCTACAGTCCTCCTCTGTGGCTCTAACATTTCTATTGATTCCAGTTTCTTTTCAATCTAGAAGTTCTAGTTGATTTTGAGTTTGCTATGCCTTTTGAGCCTGATTTTGAGTAGGTAGGAGAATTACCCCTGCCAAACAATAAGATTAAAATCAAAATGGAATCATGCTATTTGGTGATACATGGTAGTATCTAGTGCACAGCACCCTAAGTGCTGCACAACCTCTGCCTGCACCACAGTGTTGGTATTCTTTTATCCCATTTATCTATCTATCTATCTATCTATCTATCTATCTATCTATCTATCTACCTATCCATACATACATACATACATACATACATACATTCACTTTATATCCTGATCCTAGCTCCCTTCTCTTCCAAGCCACCCCTCACATAGCCCCTCCTCTCCATCCCCTGTCCCTCTATTCATTGATATGGAAGAGTCTTCCCCTGGGTACAAACTCATCCTGGCACATAAAGTCACTGATGGACTAGGCATATCCTCTCCCATTGAGGTCAGACAAGGTAGTCAGTCCAGTTAGAGGAACAGGATCCACAGGCAGGCAGCAAAGTCAGGAACAGCTCCTGCTCCACTTGTTGGTGGATCAACATCAAGTTCAAGCTACACATCTGCTACATAATGTGGGGAATCTAGGTTCAGCCCAGGTACCATCTTCGGTTGGTGGTTCAGTCTCTAGGAAACCCCAAGAGTCCCAAGTTGGTCTTTTTGTGGTGTCCCTATCCCTTCTAGTTCCCTCAATCCCACCCCACCCCCAACTCTTCCAGTTTATCATTGGAAAGGAATAGCAGAGAAGCACAGCTCATAGTAATGTGAACTCGGGATGACGTGTCTAATGTTCACCTCATTAGAGACTAGAAATCAGAAAGCAGGTTAAGTGGGGCTGGCATAACCTTCAAAAGCCCAATCTGCTGACTTACTCACATCTTCTAGGACCCAATCCTTCTTGGGGATTTGTTGCTGAGGTCTGAGGAACTTAGATAGATTTCTACCAGATGCTATTATGTCTCTATCTGGCATCTTGCCTTAAGAAATCTGGGATTATAAGGGTGCTTTCACATCTGGCTTTATATGGATGCTGGAGATCTGAACACAACTCCTTGAAAATGTCTGGGAAGTGCTTTACCCACTGAGCCATCTCTTAAACTCCTATATATTCCTTTCCCCTGATGGATTTATGTGGGTTTGTGTATTAATTGTATGAAATAATGGGTTTCTTTCTTGCATTTAAAAATAATCTAACCAGGCATGGTGGTGCGTTCCTTTAGAGTCACTGCACTTGGGAGCAGAGGCAGGCAGATCTTTGAGTTTGAGGCCAGTCTAGACTACAAAACATGACCAGGACAGCTAGGACTTGTTATACACACACACACACACACACACACACACACACACACACACACACACACGTACACACACACATGTGCGCGCGCGCGCACACACACACACACACACCTGTATTTTTAGTTAATATGTGAGTTAGTATACAAAATAATAAAAGCATGTGATATTTTCCTGAGACTGCATTAATCTCCCATTTCCAGTGTTGCTACTTGCTCCATTCTCTCTCCATTGATGAGCACCTAGGCTACCTCCATGCTTTGGCTTCTGTACCAGTTCCACAGTACACAGAGACACATATGTATCTCTGCGGTGTGTTGACTTACATTTCCTCAGGTAGATACCCAGGAAAGATAGAGTTGGGTCATATGGACTTGTACTTTCATTTAATGCGGCTCTGCCATACTGGCTCCATAGTTTGTGCTCCCAGCCCTAGTGTGGAAGGTGTTCTCTCACACCCACATATCCACCAACATTTACTTTCTCAATGATAGCTGTCCAGCCTGTAGTAAGATGGCGTGCCAATATAATTTAACTTCCCATTTCTCTGATGTCTAGGGATGTTCAGATGCTTCTCATATATTTATTGACTACTTGTTTTCAATGTTTAGAATTTTGTATAGAAGTTAGACTGGATGATTTGGCTTCTTGCTGTTAAATTATTTCAGTTCCTGATTTCTAGAGACAAATGCCCTGTCACATGTAAACTTGGCAAAAGTTCCTGGCATTCTGGAGGCTGGCTTCATTCTTCTGTCTCTTTGTTTCCTTTGGAATGTCACAATCCTATTTGTCAAGTCTAGCAATTGAAGTTTCTTCCAGAAAATCTTTGCCTATGCTCTATCTTGAAGTTCTATCCCATGGGTTTAGAGTGCCAGGTAGTAAACTCTTTGGTACATTTTCAGGTGAGTTAGTCCAGTGCTTAGCCAGTTTTCACAGTATCCAGAGTTAATGAGGCTGTCGTTAAGTTTTTGGTCAACTTTGCTAAAATTCAGATGGCTGTAGGTGTCCATGCTTAACTGTAACTACTAAGTTCCTACATGGTTCTTTTTCATTGGAATTGGTTTAGCTTATTTTGGGGGGAGGGTCTTTCTGTATCTCCATATGAATATAAATTTTAGGATTTTTTTCTATTTCTATAAAGAATGTCATATGAACATTTATGGGGATTACATTGAATTTTATTGCTTTGGGTAATCTAGCCATTTTCATGTTAATTTTGCTAATATATGAGCATAGAAGGTTTTCCAGTCTTCTGGGGTCTCTTTCAATTCCTTTCTTTAATGTTTTGAAGTTTTCACTACTCAGATTTTTCACTTCCTGGTTTGGTTTATATATATACATTTTTATAGAATCTATTATGAGTGAATTTTTTTCTGACTTTTTCCCACAGCAATATATTGGGGACAGGAAGTTACTTAGTTTAATGCTAATTTTCTATCACAGAATTGCTGTCCTTGAGTTTCTGTTGTTATTGTATCCATTTATTTGGAATGTTGGACTGTCCTTGTATTTCTGATGAAACCAACCTAATCATGATGAAATACACACACACACACACACACACACACACACACAGAGTTGTTACATGTACTTGGCTGACTGGTTAATATGTAGTGACGTTCTTTATCTCTTCTAACTAATTTTGGCTCAAAGTCTACTTTATCAGATATAAATAAAACTATTCTTGCTTGTTTGGGTTTTCATGTGTTTGGTATGTTGAATCTATCCTTTCACCCCCAGTGAGTCTGATTCTTTGCCAGTGAAGTGTGTTTTCTTATAGGTAATAGGTAGTTGGGTTTTATTTTTTCATACAACCATCTACCATTCCTCTTTTTTCTCTATTTTTATTTTGTGTGTGGTAGATGCACATGTGTGCACACCTGTGGGTGTGTGGAGGCCAGAGAAGGACATTGGCTATTACATCTCACCTTATTATCTTAAGATAGGATATCTAACTATTCCAATCCCCACAACACTGGGGTTACAGGTGCAGGCAACCATACGTAGAGGCTTCCAGGGGCGCTGAGGATTTGAACTTGGGCCTTTATACAGCAAGTACTCTCACCCCCAGAGCCATCTCTACCATTAGAAATGTCACCTCCATAACTAAAGCTATGCCATACTTGGCTCTCACTTGTGTCACCCTATCTTCTACAGCCTGTGTATTCTTCCAAAAATATTATATGCACTGATGTACTCATGTACCTGCATTGGTATAGTGGCATGTGCAGCATACTCTAATATATTTTTTAATAAAACTATTACTTTGGAGGTAATTCCCTTTCCATTTCCAATAAATAGATTTCAATTTTTTAAATAAGATATATTATTCTGTTATATAAACATGTCGTCTGCTATTCACCATCTTCAATGCTTTGGTCTTTTGATATCATTAATATATTCTTAATTGGAAATGTGTAAACCTTTACATATGGAAGCACTGCAGATTAGTTCAAAAATAAATGTAATCCAAATACTTAGATTTGTTTGTTTTGCTTTGATTTGACTTTTGCTACATATACTTTACCAATTTAAGACTTTATCACAATGCAACAAGTTTAGTATTTTCCTGTGCTCAAAGGAAGATGATAGTATCAGAATCAATAGCAGCAGGTTAAATTAATGATTCTTTGGAATTTTAGCTTTCCTTTTTTTCATCTTTATAAATGAGATTGAATTTTAATACACACATGGAGGGTTAAATATTTTTCTTTTTGTGTGAATTTCTGCACTTATATACCTCAGCCATTTTTACAACAATCATTGGTCCTCTACAGAACTGGAGAAAATATACCCTAGCCTGCATTTGTATAAGTGAAGTTCTGGCATCTTACCTAAACAGCAAGTCTAGTCGTGTTACTGATCTGTGGAAATCCATTTAGCTAGATGACAAAAATATCCAGCCATCCTGAAGTGGCACATGATGTTTTCCATCCCCCAAATCCCTATACCTTAACCCCTTTTTATATTTATTATTTCTTCTACAGCAGTGAACTGTTATTGTATGTATCATGCCCCTCTCCTGCTGTGTCCAAATTCCAAATAACTTGGCCCCAACCCATTCGCCTTTCAGGTGCCACCTCCTGTCCCTGTATTCACCTTCTTTCCATTGTCACATTCGTGTCATAATGAATTGCACTTCACATGTCATTGCAGGTAAGTCAGAGTGAGATGCCGTGTACTCAACATAGAATAGAACTAACTGTTGACGGCCTGTAGCTATGTGGCAAACTCTCCACCAAGCTACAAATGTATTGTGAATCACTCTGCTAACTCCTGAATGGCTAGAGTATAGCTGAGCATCAAACACAAAACAAATGTTTTATAGTTCTTTTCTATTTTCTTTTAAACTTTTATTCTTTATTACACGAGCTTTACTGCATAAGCAGAGATCTTATGTCTTATTATCCATTTCGGGATCATCAGGGTGGTTTGTTACATGCACTTGCTGCCTAACAACCAGAGTTAGATCCTCAGAGGTCTTTCTAAAGAAATTAGTATAACTACCAACGAAATAAAGCATCCCACACATAAAGAAGCAGAACAGTGATAAAACTGTGTTATTTTCTCTGTGGTTACACTAAGAAACATGGAGAATGGTTCACAAAGTGAGGGAATATACACACGTGTCCTATACATACACCATAACCACCCGTAGTTAAAATTATCATGAGTTCTTTTAGAAGGTGGCAAATGTCTTAGGACCCTGGAGAATGCATCATCTTAAAGAAATGACCAAGATGTACCAATCTAATAAGAGTCTATTAGACACTCGCCATCACCCTTACCACAAAGTAATTGCAATTTTGAGCAATACTTTTTTAAAAACATATTTCTAGCATTGAGATGACTCAGACATGAAGAAACAGAAAAATACGAATGGGTGAGTCTGCCCTGAACGACCTCAGCAGATGATGACAGCTGGGGCCACTTCAGTCATTTACACAATTCCACATGCCCTTCTCGCATGCTGTGCTGTGAGTGGTCTGCCAGAAGGCCGCTGAAGATCTTTGTGGACCCTTTACTTGGGCTGAGATCCCCAACGGTGAAAAGCGCCATGGATCTGGGCATTCCTATCTGAGAAAATAGTTAATATTCCAGTTATAGTAACAGAAAGAGCAGAGTCCAGGTTTGAGCTCCTTCTCAACCACCTCTGATATTGATGTTGTTAAACTCAAGACCTTTCTTATACTGTGCACAAGTTAGGCTTCTCAGTGTTAGCCTCTGACATCACTACAAGCTGAACCAGTATTTCTTAGCACAAGAACTTGAGAGGCAGAAATGTCATGAAAAATACACTTTAGAAAAAAAATGGAGAGAGAGAGATAAGTTTGCTTTGGTTTTGACCCAACCTGGGGTATCTGTGCTGAAAGGGTTAAAAAGAATGGACATTGAAAACCAAGATTTAACCCAGCACTGGTCCTCAAGCATGAGAACCCTGGGTCCAGCGTAGGCAGCACACTCCCTGTCCTTCCTCTCTTATCTCTATTGCTCTTGGCCTATCGGTTTTATTCTTCCTCATGATAAGCCAGGGTCCTCACACAGAAGACTCTGACAGCAAAGGGTTGACAACCTCACAGCTTCACACTGGAGAAGGTGGGTATATTCCCCACCACCACTTCCCCGCCGGTTCCAAGTTCCCTTCGCTCGGTACTTAATAAATCATTGCTACCAAGGAAGAGCTATCATGATCACCCTCGACTTGAACTGAGTCCATTTCTTCAGTCACCGAACTCAGTGAAACAGCTGAGGTCAGGGATACAGAGGCAAGCTATGAGAAACACAGGATGGGAGGCAGAGAAGTGGGCATGGTCGGTACGAGAAAAAGGGAGGGGCTGAGGCAGAAGAAAAAGGAATCATCAGCCTTAGAAACCACCAGCACAATACTGATTTCATGGGACGTTATGTTCTGAGTCCTAGATAAATGAACTTGGTGAACTTACAAGTTGGGGACCGCCTATATCTGAATAATGCACAAGGTGGAAAGGACAGACGATGGCCATGGGAGAAGGCCCATTTGCCATCTGGTTTTCCCTTGAAGAACAGGCGTGCCTTTCCTCTGGGTTTCTGGTTGTCCCAACTGAGGTTGCTTCCTTAGTTGATAGGCTAGAGCTATTACCCTTTAGCTCAAAGCCCAAAGTCAATATAAGTATCAGCAGTTCTGGGGGATGGGGAGTGCAAAGCCTTCAATGTTCAGAGAACTGAATGAAGATGGTATTTACTTTTAACAGAATACAAGATATTTGTGTCTAGATATAGATATAGATATATAGATATAGATATAGATATAGATATATTGATTCTTGGCCCCAGGTTCATATTAAAACATTGTCTATGATGAAACTTCTGTGTGTAACTATTTCTATATTATATAGACATCTCTTGTAGGATAAGAACTATATATATAAGCAGTGTACTATATTCTTTATTCATTTTTAGGTCAATGGCAAAGTCATATAAACCAACGCATCTCAAAAGTCTTATGTTTGTCTGGACTCATATCCCTGCCATTAGGCAACTGAGGAAGTTTGTCAGCCCCAAAGAAAGACCTTTATAACTACAGTGGGAAAAGTTGCTCTGAGATTCTTGGCAGAGACATGTGGAAATATTTTTAAAGCTATTTTGTGCAATTATTTTTACAAACATTAAACAAGGGAAATCAAGCACCAACCAAGGATCACTTCTTAAAATCACACCTCCCCCCAAACTTAATATCACAACCAAAATGTAGTTCCTAACAGTTGCAGAGTCTTGGACACTTAAGGAAAATGTTTTCAGAAACAGAACAAAACAAAACAAAAACTATTTTTTTTGCTTGTTTATAAAATTTTAAAAGGTCCCGCCTCTTTGCTTTATTTTCCTTTGTTCCCCCACTGTGGAAGAATGTTAAGATTTCATAACAACAGACACTCAGCTCCCTTTCGATTGAGTCACTTTATGCAGATATTTCACTATGTAGGAAAAAAAAAAACTTGGGAAAGAGAATTCCTCTGTCTACCCCTGGCAGTGTTCAGAGGCTCTCTGGAGCATCTGAGGTGACAGGGTGGCTGACACAGACTGGCATGTTCTTTGATTCACATGCAGCTGTAAACTTTCACATTGTAGAACGGAAGAGTTTTGCTTGAGAACACTTTTTTTTTTTGCACCAGTGTTATACAAGTCAGATTTCTTGAAGTCGCAGTCAGCATTTACTGGAACTAGTGTCAGCCCTTAGCTGAGAGGAAACAGGTCACAAACCTCACCCTGGCTTCAACCTTTTCTGATGCTGCTGTGGGTGCAGATGTTTTGTTATGTTCTTAGCTGCTGGGGGAGAACCCCAGCAAGATTTACATCTGCTTTGGTGCAAAGTTAAATTTAGCCTCATTTTGGCAGTTTACTTTGGCTCCAAGTCCTCTCCCTTAGTCAAATACCTTTAACTGTCCAACTCATCTCATTGGCATGGTTGGAGCCATAGATGGAACTGAATAGATTCATAGGCCCATAAGACTATCATCTGAATCCAGATGAAGAGGTGACCTCTGGAGACTCCCAAATGGCTGAATCTGCAAACAGAGCTGTGGATAACATTTTGTATTTTCAATAACTGCTTGATGTCTATATATGCCTTCCCTTTTTATCACTGTCTCTTTAAATCATCAACTAGAGGATATATTGAGATGATCACTACCAAGTGCCCAACAGAATTACTTAGTGCCCTGAAATACAAGAAATTATGAAATGCAGAGATGCTGTGATTGAGTGGAATTACGATATATCAAATAACTCAGTGGTAGTTTCATGCATTTAAACACTTTGTTTTATTTTAGCTAACTGAAACTAAAGGGTGGGAAATGGACAATAAATATAAAAAGCCATTAAATTGGGGACCATAAACCTGTAGCTTCAGTCTTGGCATGAGGTCACAATTTAGAATAGGTTGTTTCAGCGATCCATGGGGTGGTTTCTTTCTCTATCCTCTGTATGTAAATGTAATGATAGCTTCAGCAACAGCCTTAACACCTACAGAGTTCACCTAATAACGGTTATTGAGTGATACTCAAAGTCCCCGGGATTTTCTTCAACCAGTGGTTCATAAATTTGCATTCTACCAGACAATCATCCAGGAGCACTGTCACAGTGGCTTCCCACAGTCCTGAGGCTTTCATTTCACAAACCAGAAGAGGAGGAAGAGCATGGAAGTTCTTCTAGAATGATCAAGAAGCTAGATCCAGAAATAATCTGCTGCTGCTGTTCTTTTGAGATAATGTGATCCCCTATTTCTCACACAGCTGTGGCTAGCCCTGAACTCCAAAACCTTCTGCAACCAGATCCCCGCTGCCATGAGGTGGGTTTGTTTGTTTGTTTGTTTGTTTTGTTTTCAGGTTTCCTTCAGACTCTACAGACCAATGGTCTCAACCTTCATAATGCTGTGAACCTTTAATACAGTTCCTCCTCTTGTGGACTCCCCCAACTACAAGATTATTTTCTAGCTACTTCAAAACTGTATTTTTGCTACTATTATGAATTGTGATATAAATATTTTTGGAGATGGAAGTTTGCCAATGGGGTCGTGACCAACAGGTTGAGAACACTGCTCTAAAGACAAGAATCCAATCAGTCATATTCATAGACCAGATAACTTCATTACTATAACCAAATACATTTTTTTAAAAAATTAAAGGAAGTTTAATTGGACTCATTTTTAGTGGTCACAGTTCATTGCCTTCATTCGTATGGCCATGAGGTAAGAGAGAACACCATTGCAGTGGATGTCTATGGAGTCAGGGCCAATATCTTATTTTCTAGGGCACACACATAGCCATCTACTTTCTTCAATGAGACTCCACTTGCCACAGTTACCCAACTGCCAATAGTTTGTTTAAATCTGAAGGTACCATAGCATGGAACTATTGATTATGCTCTTGTCTCTGTTGATGCTCTCACAGACACCTTCAGAGGTGTACTTTATTAGTGTGCAAAGTGGGCTCATAATGTGATCAGTTTGACAATAAGTATTAACCATGGCATACCTCCATTTACTCTGAATTTAGCCAAAAAATATACTCTATAGATGTAACATGAATCTTTCACAGCTTTCCATATGCCTATGAGCACTTTTGAGATCTTGTTATTGAGCAGGCTAACAGCTGTAGAGCTAAAGACTGGACAGAACCAATGAGTTAAGCACTAAGATCAGGTCCTGATGAAGACGAACCCTTCAACTTCATGTTTGATTCTAGGCAGTCCTGGAATTTACAACAAGAAACCAGTCAGCTCAGAGCCATGAATTCTCCAACCTTTCTTCATAGGACATCATCATTGCTCCTCAGGGACCTGGTTATAGTTTCCAGCCATAGTGATATACTTGTGTTTAATCATAGCAATGAGGAGGATGGGTCCTCAAAGCACCTCAAAATTGTTAATTTGCAGTTCTGTGTTTTTTTTACTGTTTTATTTTTATGTTGATAATCTTTTTTTTTCTTTGTTTTGTTTCTAAAAGGAAAAACAAAACACTTGTGGATCAAAGTCTTATTTTTATGGGGACTTTTCCAGAATCTATAAACTATCCATGAAGATAATTCTTCAAACACAAAATAATTCCAACAGAATAATGGACTTTAGCCCATGTTGTCAGGGACAAAGGTGTGGCATGTCCCTTAGAACACTCATTTCTATAGCCTGGCCTCATGACTTGAAAGCTCCTGTGACTTACATCAGCTGCCAATCTTCCTGGACTCTAAATTCTAAAGAAGTAAGGATTCTTATAAACATACTAATACTCTCACACTAAGAAAGAAACACACACACACACACACACACACACACACACACCTCTGTAAAATTAATAGTAATCAATACTCATTAGGAATTTCTTTTTATGAAGCAATGTCATATATATATATATATATATATATGTCATATATATATGTATATGTGTGTGTGTGTGTTGCACATATCATTGATTACATGTATATGCGATCCTCCCCTTGAAATAAAAGTTACTTTAGTTACAGATGGAGAAACTGTCAAAAAGCCAGGTGAAACATTGCGTCAAACATATCTGAAGAAATAAAAACATTCTTCAAACTCTGCTCTTTGGACTATGGAGGCAAATGATAGCATAAATAACTCTGTCACCCACCTCCAGACAAAAGAATGGAACTGAAAGGAAGCATCCTCAGAGAGTGAGGCATTCACCCTAGACATTAGAGAATACAGAACTACATCCCCACAGTCCGCCCATCAAGACATGTCTTCCAGATCCTCTGACACAAAGTCAACATTTTATCTTTACAATAATAAAAGCCTAGACTAAACCCTGAGAGTTTTTCTCGGACATCAGAAAACTGAAAGCTGTGGTTTCTGCAAGTGTCTCTCAGAGGTTAGAAACTGAAGGCTCATTGCTGTGCTTGTAAAAATGGGAGGCCGTATTCTTTAGGAAGTGAGGTCTACTTGGGAGTCTGATCATTAGAGGTATGCCCTCAAGGGGAGGTGTAGAATTCTGTAATTTCCGCTTCTCTTGCTTTGCTTCCTGGCTCTTGAGACCAACACTTTTCTTCCATCATGATGAACACATGCTGCCTTGCTGATGTCAAAATCAACAGAACCCTTCCATCGTGAACCAGAGCCTCAAAACTGTGAGCTAAAGTAAATCTTCCCTTTCATAAGTCAGTTGCCTCAGGTATTGCATTATACTGACGAGATTGTTTACTAATATCTTGAGACTGCAGAGAAAATCACCATCTGATCAGCATAGACTGTAAGACAGTGGTTCTCAACCTGTGGGTCATGACCCCTTTGGGGGTCCAATGGTTCTTTCACAGGGGTTGCCTTAGATTATAGGAAAACCATAGATATTTGCATTATGATTAAGAGTAGCAAAATTATAGTTATAAAATAGCAATGAATATAATTTTATGGTTATGGTTCAAACAGCATGAGGAACTGTATTAAAGGGTCACAGTGTTAGGAAGGTTGATAAACACTGCTGTAAGAGAAGAATTCCTCTGATAGTCATCCTGTAACCCTTCCCTGGGCTTTAGCTCCTAGCAACTCACATTCTTTTGGCAGTAAAGAACTAAGGAAGCTCTTTTCCTGGCATTTGTAAAGAAAGAGCATGGCTAGTTGCTGGGGAAAAAGCTCAGTTGGTAAAGTGAGTGTCACACAAGAATGAACACTAAAAATCTTAATTTCAGTAACCTATATGAAAAGGTAAGCTCTTATAATTCCATTACGAGAGAACTAAATAGACACAGATGGATTCATGAGGCTTCCTACAAATCAGTGAGCTCCAGGCTCAGTGAAAAACTCTGTCTCAAAAAAGGGGGGGAGGGGTACAGGAAGTGATCTGATGACATCAGACTCTGACCTCCACATGGATGAACACACCATAGAGGAACACACATACATGCACATGCACACACACACACACACACACACACACACACACACACACACACACATGCACAAACCTATCCATACACATCAAAAAAGAAAGAGCAAACCTAGAGATAATTAATAATGCTTCAAATATTCTCCACAAAATCTGTCCTATTCGACAGGGGGAAGTAAACCTTCCCTGGAGCCTTATCCCCTACAACATAAGTGCCTTTCTCTTGCCCTGTCACTGTTGAGCTCATTTCACTGAAGAGGACAAGGACAGCTAATAAACACCCATAAAGATCATAGCCCAGAAACATAGGCCTAACAAAGAATGAAGTCAGTGTGCTATTGAAGATGGCCATGTACATAATTTGTGTGAGTATGTGGGTATGCATGTTCCTTCATGGGCATGTTGAGGCTAGAGCAGGATATCTGGTATTGTCCCATATTGATTTCCACAGGATTAAAGAATGATTTCCCCAAGTCACATGTAGCAGCACATGCCCAGCACTATATAGGCAGAGGTCTATAAATCTAAGTCTAGCCTGCTCTATATAGCTAATTCCAGGCCAGCTAGTGCTAGATTTAAATCAACAAAGACAAGAAGACAAGATAAGGTAATGGTAAGACTGGGCTGTGGGGCCACAATAACCCTTAACTGCCACACAATCTCCATCACAATTAAAATAGTGTGCACCTGAAGACCCATTTAGCTCAGTTTCTCCTTCTTAATACTTAATGTGAAACTTTCAACCATAAACTCCAAAGCAAAGCATGCTAAAAAGGTAGCAAAACTCCAGTCCAAAGAGGCAAAGTAACTATCTGAACTACACTCAGATGCTGCTAAGATTTTGAAATTATCAGAAGGGGCTGTAAAAATAACTATGATTAATATGCCAAAGGCCTTAATGGAAAAAAAGGAGTGGAGAGCTTGCAAGAACAAATGAGTAATGCAATCAGAGATGGAAACTCTAAGAACAAAAAAAAAAAAAAAGAGGAAATTCTCAAAATTGAGAACATTGGTGGAGGAGCAAGGAAGGCCTTTGATGGGCTCTGCAATGCTGGGGCGTGACTGAAGAAAGAAGCCGTGAGATTACACGTAGGTCAATAAAAATAACAAAGAACTTTCCAAACTGAAATGTAGTCAGAATGGGGGAAGAGGGAAGGGACAAAACACCCAAAGGTGACATTCTGAAGGACTCAAGGAATATACCTCCTTGCCCTCACTCACAAATACAGATTATCTTAAGTAAATTGTTTTTAAATAGACATATAAAAGCTATCTTGAAATTGCTTTTAAAGATAAACAAAGAATGAAGAAAGCAATTGACTGGAATTTAGTAAGAACCAGAGCCTGTTATTTGTGTTATAGCCGGACTTCCCCTTCCAAGCTCAACCTAATGGATCCTTCACCCTAGGCAGAGAGGTCACACTGCCAGAGCTCCCTTGCTACCTTTCCCCATCAAGGTTTACCCTGTTTTCCTGTTCTAACCAGGAAAGGCCCATCAAAAGCAAGTCAGTCATCATCCCTGACATCTATCCTTGACAGACTGTTGAACAGTGATCTTCCTGGGAGATTTTTTTTTTAAAGACAATTAGAAAAGTCTGCCTGGTATGACTGAAATCTAACAGGTTGCAGGGGTGATTTCTGATAAAGGAGACAACTGAACAAGTAGAAGAAGAGAGATAGTCAATAAAGCCATTGCTAAAACTGTTATCCTTACCAAGACCTATACAAAGCCAAAACTTGGCTTTCCCAGTAAACATATCAAAGTCTTCACGTTGTGGGAATAAACAGAGCTCATTAACATGGATCAGACACAGCTCAAAACAATTGAAAAAGAAAACAACAAAGATAAGCCCCCAAGAATGGGAAGTTAAATCATACCCATAAGTACCATATTAACTACTATGGTCAGTCTTTAACAAAGTATAACAAAACAATAAAGTGGTGTTTCTCAACTCTCCTAATGCTGTGACCATTTAATATAGCTCCTCAGGTTGTGGTGATGCCCAGCCATAAAATCATTTAGTTGCTACTTCATAACTGTAATTTTGCTACTGTTATGTATTGTAATGTAAAAATATCTAATGTGCAACCCCCAAGGGGGTTATGACCTGTGGGTTGAGAACGTCTGTAATAAAGGACCAAGTATGTGTCATCCACACAAAGCTGTGGAAGAAGGTAGCTAGCACAAAGACTGAAACCTGAGAAGGTACAGATGTTGGTTATTTCCAAGCAGACAATCAGCATGTTTAAGGGACTGAAGGAAGCCATAATTAAAGATAAAGAAAGGTATAACTACTTTAGTTCATAGGGCACATGATGGTGTGATCCAGGTATTTTTCCTGACGAGCCCTACGATAAAACTCAATTCCTAAAGTCCAGTGTTAATGTTGTTTGCAGGTACAATACTAGAGAGGTAGTTAGGTTCTCCCAGGTATGGAGCCCGCATAGCATTGGGGTCATAGTAAAGGGAAGACGGCAGGTCCAGTGTGAGGAGCTGTCCGAGGAGCTGTCCTCACAGATGTGAGGAGCTGTCCTTACATACTCCATTACAAGACGGCACCAGCATCTGGCAGAACGCACCTAGTAAAAAGGGCAATACGCAGGCGCCTGGTAACTTCCCTACTCGAAGGGACACGTACGTCATCTGGCATAATTGGCAGCGACCAGTCAGAGAGTGACACGTCCTAGGCGAGGATAGTTTCCTATATAAGGGACGGTTATTCCTCACTCGGCGTCTCCGCATTGTAAGCTTATGCTCTCCTTCTCAAGACACAGTAAAGCTTTTTCTGTAGAAGGATCCTGTGTGTGCCGCGTCGTTCCTGCTGGCGAGACGTAGCGCGGGACAGTCCAGGTCTGAAAGCATGTTCTACCTATGCCATGGTTTATAGCCCCCCATCACAGATGTCAATGTTATGTCCCTGGATTTCTGTAACAAAGAGCTAAATGAACTACTTTTTCTTTGTAAGTTCTCCTAAATCCTGGTATTCATTTATAGCAATGAAAAATGCATTTAGGTGAATGACATCAATAAAAGAAAATTTATAAGAAAGAAGAAAATGGAAACATCTGAGTTAATGGGCAATAATCATAAAATAAAATTTCACTAGAGGGACTCAATAATAGATTTGAAATGGAAACAGAAACAATTGGCAAACTTAAAAGTATGGGGGTTGGGGATTTGGCTCAGTGGTAGAGCGCTTACCTAGGAAGCGCAAGGTCCTGGGTTCGGTCCCCAGCCCTGAAAAAAAGAAAAAAAAGAAAAAAAGAAAAAAGAAAAGTATGCAGTTTGAAGGGCAAAGAGAAAAATGAATAAAAATGAAGAACCTCAGAAACAGATACCTCTCAGTATATTTACCAGCAACTTCTGTATGAAAAAAAGGAAATAAAAGAAATGACCATAAAACATGTGAAATGCAAAATATTTAGGAAAAAACTTAGATATCACGTATAATAGAAAACATACACTATTTGTATCTCTGAGCTTAAATTAATTTAACATGGTAATTTTCAATTTCATTCTTTCCTTCAAATAACATCATTTCCTTTTTTCTTTTGGCTGATAAGTGTCCATATATCACATGTTTTTTCTCTGGTCTTCTGTCAATGTAATGGATATCTTGACTGGACTTCTTGGTTGTTATATAGCAGTAAACCCCAATGCGCAGTTATCTCTGTGCTATGTTGACCTTCAGACCTTCGGGGTCACACTGGGGCGTTGCAAAGGTAGGCGCTATAGTAGTTTGTGCTTTGTTGATGACTCCGCAAATTGAATTTCAGTGTGGCTTATCAATTTACATTTGTACTGGACATATGTAAAGATTATGCTAGTTTGAATTTTCCTAGCCTACTGCTCTGCTTGGCTAAGCATCTGTAATAGTTCTATCCAAAAGCAATCTGGCCCTGCACATTATTGGCTCTGATCAGGGAATAATCCTCATCTATGTGCTTTGCAAGAACTTGTGTGGCAATCTCTACCTTCTTCAGACAAGACATCTTTTACACATGCATACCTAGCTTGGATATTTAGGGTTTACGAATTCTATATATTACATCCAGGTGAAGCTTTTACTTGTGTATTGAAGACAAAGTCTTCATAGCAAGAAAAGACAAAACAAACACACCAGAATCCCAAAGTATACTGACAGTTGAGACTCCTATGGACTCTGCCTCCACACAGGACCAGGCTGTGTGTGGGATATGAATGAACCACAAAGATCTATGCAAGGGATCATGACATTAAGGAATGCCCTAACAAACTTCTGATAGATCTTTCTGTCAGAACAGACATATCAAATCTGGTTCTTAACTATCAATAAAAAAAAAAATCTGAGGATAATACAGCGCACTGTAAATGCCACTGATCTTGTCTTACTCCAGAGTCAAAAACATCCAAACCTCCTCCTAGCCTCAAAAGTTAAAAAGCATTGACCTTACATTCTAGATTTTACAAACTCCATTCCCACATTTGCCCTATTCTTGGTCAAAGCAGGCTAAAGTTAAGTTGCTCAGTCATGTGCCTTCTTTTATACTTTTTATTTATTTGCAAAATAAAATAAAGCACAACTACTCAGGTCATCTGTATCACTAAAGAGTTGTGTTTACACCTTTAAAGAAACGTTCCATTTATCGGAAGATTTCAGTACAAACTTGTCTGTAACCCTCCACCAGCTTAGCAAGCATGTTTCCTTCTTCTGCCACTGCAATGGGCACTTCAGGAAGGTGTCCATAGATTAATTCAGTAGAAAAAGCAAGTCATGGTTAGCTAAATGGAGAGTCTCTCCTGCCGTATCAGCTTTAGATGCTCCTGCATTTGATGATTATCGATGTTATTAAGAGTTTAGCTTTTAGGCTCTGTATGATGGTTTGAATATGCTTGGCCCCAGGAGGGACACTACTAGGAGGTGTGGCCTTGTTGGAGTTGGTGTGCTACAATGAGCATGGGCTTTAAGACCCCCTGTCCTAGCTGCCTGGAAGCAACTCTTCTCCTGGCTGCCTTGGGGGGTGGGGGTGGGGGAGGACGGAGGAACTCTCAGCTCCTCCAGCTCCATGCCTGCCTGGATGCTGTCACATTCCAGCCTTGATGATAAAGGACTGAACCTCTGAACCTGTAAGCCAGCCCCAATTAAATGCTGTCCTTAGAACAAAAAAAAAAAAAAAAAAAAAAAAGAGCTTAGCTTTTAAAAATAATCTCAATGAAGTAACCTCATCAATTGCACATGTAGTACATCAAAAAGCAAATCAATGACTGTGCATGAGTCCAAGTGAGCTGGAGACAAGAGCAGAGGCTGAACTTGTGATCTGAACTTGTGACCTTGTACCAGGCCACCCTGTAGGAACATCAAGGAGACCCAAGAACCAGTTCCTAGCATTAAAGCAGAACCAGATGAAAACAACACCCAGTTATTTTCATGTGGTTGTTGTGGATCCCAGGATTCCCCCTTTGAGGGAGGGACATTTAAACTTAAACTATTGCATCTAGAAGAATACCCAGTGAAAGCACCTAAAGTATGGTACATGAACAACATTAATCTTCTTAATGTAGTCAGGTTTGGAAGAATATGTGCAGATATTTTTGAATGATAAGTGGTCCCCAGCATTGCAGATCCATACAATTCCACTATCAATTCAGGCTTTGCTCAATGTTCCAATCCAGATGATCTGTCAGTAAATGATGTAACTGAGCTGTGGGAGACCACTGAAGCCCAAGCCATAGAAACAGTGAAAGCGTGGACTGGGCTGTGTGGCGTAGATAATGTTTAAGTTGATCAGATCACCAAGTGTGCATCACTTCTCTTCTACCAGAGCTTCTTCCTTTGTTTGTTTGCATTTAAACATGGTCTTAAAAACACTACAGATTAAAATCCCAGGCAGCGTTATCTTTGGTGATTACCCACACATTAGCAAATCTCTGTCTTGTCCTGGTTTGCTGTTGCATTGTAAAGCATGAGAAGAGACTGGACGTACTATCTGGTTTGTTGCAGTGACTCTCTGCTTTGCCTCACTTCTCCATCTTTCTCTCCCTGCTTATGGGGCCTAATTACATTGGATAAAAGCAGTTAATCAAAGTTTTAGTATATGCTCTATCCAAGTCCAACTTTAGATGCTATAGATGGACAGGCTTGATTGTCTGGACTGAAATGGGAACATTAAATAAACACTGTGACTTAGCTGTCAAGTGTAGATTCTCAGCACTCCCCTTTAAAAAGATAGAAAAAGGGAAGGAGGAGGGAGAAGAGGAAAGCTTGTGACAATTTTGTATGGCTTTTCTTGAAACGTCTGTAAATCTTATGTTTTAGTAAAATGTTTTATTGTTTTTCAAAAAAAAAGCAATTTCAACTACAAGTTCTATTAATATTACCAAAAACTCCATGGTTGCAATAGTATTCCTTGACCTTTTCCATTGGCATGAACCCTACATGCATACCTGAAGGGCCAAACCTCTGTCAATGGCCCAAGACACTTGTGAAAGTAGCTACCCATTGTGTGTTACACCACAAGGCTTTGTTGGCATAGGATCTTGGTGAGGCTTATTTTAATGAAATGTCCATTCCTCCTTCCAGTGTGGAAACAAATTGAGCTAAATAGGCTTCTTTATCTATTTTTATCTATGCACCAAGGCTTGATGGTTAAGATATACATAGGTGGAAGTTGTGGTTTTTATTGAGAAATTTCCATTCATTCAAGGAGATCTTAAGTATCTAGTAATCCATCTCTGTCGTCTGCCAACAGGATCCTGGGCATGTTGTGGAGCATCCACTGCTTCCATGTGAAGGCACATACTGCAGTTTTCTGTCTGCATAGTAGCATGCCCTCCCCATCTGTGCTGCCTAGTGGACTGGTATACTGCCTATAGGGCATGCTTGGCTACTTCTCCAAGGCTTATCATCTATCTGATCTTCTAAATTATCTTCCCTTTATCCATTAATAAAGCTCAGTTTAATGAGCCCATAACTTTCTTTAGAATGTTTTTCTGTATCTTAGTGAAAGAATGTTTTAGTTGTCCTAAAAATGGCCAGGCTAGTTTCGTTCATCTTGCTGAGATGAACATTGGCATTGTTGGGTTTTACACTAAATGTTCTGCTGACATAAAGTAATCATTGACTAAAATTCGGGTTCCTATCTTGAACACAGAATGCTGGATTTCTGGGGACAAGAATACAGTTAATAGGAATGTTAATAAGCCCAAATTTTAGTTTAAGGATCTTCATTGTAGATTTAAACTTCACAGAATATGGTACTTTTGAACCCATGTTAAAATATTTGGTTAAATCATACATAAATGTATAAACAGGAAACCTAGGCTGAAATAATTTTCTGTCTCTACGATGTTAGAAAAAATAGTTGCTTCAGGCATTAGATAAACAAATCCAAATCTAGAAGGAAAATCTCAACAGAGAAAGACCTTTGGCTCTAAATCCACTTGCCACCTGTACAGGTGGAGCCAGGTCAGATTAGCCTGGTAGAGCCTGGAGCTGTATTTAGTCTCTGATGTTTCCCTGATGAATAAGTTAGTTTTAAGTCACAGTTCAACCCCCTGGAGGAAACAGTCTCATCCAACTTTTCCTTTCTCAAATCCCACTGAATGAATGTTTGATGTCTGTTCATGGTTCACTTTATGAATTCATGAAATCCAACCCCAAAGTGAATTGAAGATGGGCCAAGTCCCTTCTAAAACCAGAAGAAGACCTTTATGGGCATGACCACTGCCTATACCACTGCCCTCTTAAAGTTCACAAAGTCTTTCACAACAACATAGAACCAAGTTTCTTTCATCCTGCTGTCCAAGGCCGGTTTTCCAAACCAGTAGCTAATCTCCTATCCCCAAATCCTAGCTGTGGCCACTGGATGGCAGTAAGAGACTTCTGTCAGAAACTCCTGTTGCTTCAGCTGCAAATAGCTCCAAAATCTCCCCAAATGACCACCAGTCAATTGACCATCAGTCAATTCAGGCAGGGATCATCAGTATCCAGGAAGGATCAGCTTAGCTCACAGCACATACAGTGTTGGTGTGCGTGGTGTGTCTGGGGGGTGGGGGGTGCTTATGTGACAACTTAAAGACCTTCACATTAGAACTGTAATTAAAGAGATTTTTTCTAGATGCTTTCTAGAGTATAATACGGTTGCAATTTAGTCATGTGAATGGGACCAGAGAAATCTATAGATTTCCTCTTCAGTATATTTAGTCAAATAGGGGAGGATGAACCAAAACTCCTGTGTCAATGCATTTGAATAAGGAGAAACGCCATTTGTGCATCATTGAGACCGAAGAGATGAAATAAGGGTTGAAGCACTGGCCACACACAATTTGCATTTAGAAGTTTCCCCTTGGAAACCTCATATCATTTGTGACTGACTTCACCCCATCCTGCTAATGGCATTACAATGCCCATTACCAGTTAATTTATGGGTTTAAGTAAGAGTGCCTAGCAATCTGAGAAAGCGGATGTCCCAAAGACCACTTCACCCTTACCCATGCAAATGGCCCAAGTCCTGACAGAAGACTGTGAAGGAAGGGATTCCAAGAGGCTTCTAACCCATTAGAGTCAGAATCTAAACCCTGAACTTTTTAGATAGATGCAGGTGCCTTTTCTTTTGTGTAAAATTGCAGACATTTAATCCATGAAATCAAAGAATCATTCAGTGAGACTGCCATAGTCATTTTATAAACAAGGTAACATGGAATTTCAATAATGCTTATAACAACATATTTATAATCTCCTCTCTCTGTGTCTCTGTCTTTCTGTGTGTGTCTGTCTCTCTGTCTCTCTCTTTTCTCTATCTCTTTCTTTCTCATGTGCATGTGATGAGTGCAGTGCCAAAGGAGGCCAAAAGAGGGCATCAGATCCCTTAAAGTAGAGATACTTGCAATTATGAGGTGCCTAATGTGAATGTTGGGAACTGAACTCAAGTCCTCTGCAAGAGCAGAGTGTGCTCTTAAGCTGGTTCTGCAAGAAGATCTTATTTAAAGGAAAAGGGTGTAGTGCTTACTGGGGAAGGATGAAAATTCCAACAAACACTAGGGTTGCCAAGACAAGTCCACTATGCAAATTTTCAAGTCCTTGTCTTGTGTACCAGGAACTGACTGAGCCCCAGATTTGAATCACAAAATACATGCAATGGATCTTAGAAAAAATAACTCCTCAAAGCTCTCTGTGGCTTTGACACAGAGACCAGTTATCAAGCTTAGTGTGCTATTTGCAAAATATTAATGAAGAATCTGATAGGTTACTTTTGATTGATGGGGGATAGAGGGGTACTAAATAGTCCATAAATACCACTGTCATCTTGAAGAAAAAAAAAGGAACATTTTTAGTCCTTCTGTAAACCAGCTCTCTACATACCACCTCATCACTAAACTTCAAGCCTGCATCCTTATTGAATTATCACATGATGGTAAAAAATAGAAGTTATAAAAATTAAAACAGTGTTTTATGAGTGACTATGGCCTCTCTCCCCCAGTTCTTCAAAGACTGAGTCCATTTGTTAACTGCTACCTTAATATTTATTGAATGAAATATCTAAAAAATTTTTAATAATAAATGAAAAGTATAGGCACCAATGCATTAGAAACAGTGACTACAAAGCCAGTATGGAAAAAATGGACTCTAATGATCATTCAAGAAATGCCTCCAAAAGTTTCTGCCTGAAGGAATTTAGCATTTCTAGGTTTCTTCTTAGGCTCTTATCACTGAAGTAGAGTCCTGAGAAGCACTGGCTAATTCAGTTGGAGAAGTACCACACTTCTCAAAAAGAAAAACAAAACAAAACAAAACAAACAACAATAACAAAAAAAAATCAGGAAGGCATGACACATAGCAAAGAATGATTTTAATTATCAACGATTTTAGGTGGTAGGTACACGGGAATTTACTATAACTATTATTGTACTAGACATTTTGTTGAGTTTTTGAATATTTGCTATACCACAAAAATTTAAAACTTAATTTAAAATTAATCTACTAACAATCTGTAAAAATTATGACACTATTTGAAATAAGATAAAAAAATCTGTACTGTCTTTATTAAAGCGATAATAGTTCAGAAAGTATTACTAAAGACCATCTGTAAGAAAGTAACATCAACTTTGGGAGGAGTGTGATGGAGCAGACCAGATTAGATGACCCGGTGCCTGGCAAGATAAAAACCTGGAGAATGCCCTCTGAACTCAGCAGAAATAAAACAGATACCAATCTGCTTTGTGGGAGATATCTAGCATGTGGGAACTATGAAGATAAGAAATTAACTGAAATTATTTTCTTATACTAAAATGTCTCAATGCTAAGGTTATAATTTTTCTCTAAAATTTTGTTGATGGCACTTTAAGAAAATCACCACCCTTGCATTCTCTAATGGCACTGAGTAAATGGTCCACATTTATCAAAAATGGCATTTTTTTTCTCTGCACAGATATGATCAGGGAACAGATTTGTTTAAAACAATTATCTCTCTCTACCCTTCAAACATTCTTCCTAAGAGAATCGTGCCAGAGAGTCATCTTTTCTTCATTTCTATTTTTATTCTTTTCTGCGAGTTCAATTAAACATGCTTGTTCAAATTCAGTAATGTGCTAGAAAAAATTAGAAGGCACATAAAAAGTGTTCTTCCTGAGAAATAAATTTAGTTTTCTGTGGATGCTGACATTTATATGAGTATGTGCATGTGGGTGTGCGTGTGACTGTGTGAGTGTGTGTGTGTGTGTGTGTGTGTGTGTGTGTGTGTGTGCATTAATGAATTGAGTATGTGGATATGTATGACTGTTGAGGCCATTGGTCAACCTCAGATGTCTTTTTCACTCACTCTCCTCCTTCTTGTGTTTTAGAGATAGGGTCTCTTTCTCCCTTTTACAAAGATATTGCCTATTCAGTCAAGCTGAACTGGCCAGTAAGTAGGGACAGCCTGTCTCTACCTCCTCAGCACTAGAATTACAGATACATACCACGACATGGTTTGCGGCATGGAATTCATGGTTTTATAGCAGGCACTTTACCAAGGGAACCATCTCAATGGGTTTAAAATCTGTATTCATCTGTATGTGAGTTATAAAGCTTTTGTAAATGTGGTACAATCTATTCTTCTTAGTAGGTCTCTTGGTTTTTGAATACAGAATCCATCAAGTTACCTTATCATACCAATCAAGCATCTTGACCATTCTAAGCATTCCATAACTGCTAGCCTGCAGTTATTCATTTATTTGTGACACACAGTCCCAACAGACCATAACTATAACAGGAAAATTGGAGGGTTATTTTCCTCCCCATGGTTATTGTTAAGTAAGTAACTGTCACATCTTTGCTATCGTTTGGGAGAGTAGAGAGTATGGGTGGACCTTGACTTACTTCTCACTTTAATGAGTCATCATCATAAAGTGAAATAAGGCTGTGGTAGAACAGAGGAAGGAGAACAGTTCCAACTGGGGTGAACAGCGGTGGTCAAATGATAATCAATGATAATCGTGGCACTATCATACATTCGTGTAGTATATAAACTTTCCAAAGTTATTCTACATTTTCTCCCATAGCTACCATTAGAGGCAGAGGCACAAAGCACACTAAGGAGGTTTCATGCAGAGACCTCTAGAGGTAAAAAGTAATAAATATATATATATATATATATATATATATATATATATAAATAAAATAGTCTGGTTACGCTGTACAAAAGAACAACAGGAGAGCCAGTATGCATCAAAGTTGGGGATTATTTAAAGAAAGAATGGGTACCACCAAGCATGTGATTCCAAGAACAGGCATTATACAGTGTCTCAAGAACAGACATAGCACCAATCTTAATGGCTTTTGAGTTATTCTCAAAAGAGTTGCTAAGAAAATTGTCTTTCTTTTTTCTCTTCTTGAATAAATGAGATTTCAGAATGGCCCTTGGGGTGTCAGGAATGAGATTACAACCTATTAGGATGAAAAAGGAGCCATTAGAGTTGTGCTGGGGGGTAAGAGGGATAGAACCCATAATTTACTGTTCCTGGGGGTTTTGATGATTCTTAGATTTTGAGATCTGAAAGTAAAAGGGCTGCACATAACTGCTGTTGTGTTAGAATTCTTGATTCTCAGCTAGCAAGAGGCTTCAACTGGTCTCTTTGGTGAGGGCATTCTCTCCCTTCTCATGCACCATAATTTTCTTTGTCTTCCTGTTCTTCCACAGTTTTAGAAGATGCTGTCCTCTTTCCACAGAAAGGGAAGCAACACAGAGGAAGTCGCCTACTGTAAGCAGCCACTGAAGTCCTGTCATACTCTGGGTGTGCTTTGTACTGCGTGATTCTGGCATCAATTTAGGCCAGCACAGAAAGAAGCAATGTAAACCTAACCATGTTGCTTCAAAATACAAAGCAACTAATTTTTAAAATGATGAACTATAAATCAATCAAATTATAGCTCACAGGAAACAATAAGTTTGAAATGTAAACAAAACACTGTTTTTGTCATTAAATGGCTCAGTTTTTGTCTCATACCTGTGATGGTTAATTTCAATTATCAAGTTGACACAAGTGAACCACCTAGCAAGATCCTCAGTGAGGAACTGTCTAGATAACATTGATCTTTGGGCATGTCTGTGGGGAGTTGGGTTGCATATATTAACTGGTATGAGAATAGAAACTATGCTGGGAATTAAAGTATGCATGCATTCATTCTCAGTGGTCAGCGGACTTAAGTTCCTGCTGCTTTGCCTCCCCTGCTGTGATGGGCTGTAATCTGGAGCTGTGAGCTAAAATAAATTCCCTAAGTTGCTGTTTTCAGGATATTTAATCACAGAAACAGACATGAAACTGAGACAGTGTCATTCATACCTAACCTACCAAAGAAATGATAAGCCAAAATGAGTAAAATTTTATATTTTCAGATTATGTTGTACTGCATGCTAAGCATTTTGCTGAACATTCTGTAGAAATAATGGTCTCTAATCTGCACAGTGAATTTTTATTTAAGGGTAAATATTATTTCTGGTAAAATAAGAAGTTTAAAACTTATTAAAACAAATGGAAAGACATTTGACTGTCAAATGGCAAAGCTATAATTAGAACCTGGGTTACCCTAGATTGCCATCTGTGCCCAAGTCACTCTGCTAATCTGAGCCCCCTGAATGAAGAAGAGGGGGACTGGGAGGAAAATTTTGAACATCCTGTGTTAACACTGTTGTTAATTAGAATGCCATCAAAGAAGCAGAGTTACAAGACACACATGGCTTTGTTTAAAAGAACTGGATCTGTGATGACTAAGAAACTGTGGATCTAGGTTATAATCACTGTTAAAGTGTCCTCTTCACTTTAGATGCTGGAATCCAATGTTGACTACATAGGTAGTTAGAGAGAGATAAGAGTTATAGAATGAGGACATGGCCAACTTCCCACCACTGTGACAAAGTGCCTGAGATAAAATTTTTTAAAAGAGAAAAGGTTTCGGTAGGGAGGAAGGATGAGAGTTACACAAAAGGCCACAAGGAGCCTAAGAGAGGAGAAGAGACTCAGGGAAGGACTTGAAGAGATCAAGGAAAGCAGAAGAATAGGAAGAATATACTAGAACATATTTGTTTAGAAAATGCCAAAATTTTATTTATTACCTTTGAAACTACATTTAAGATTTTTCAAGTATTTTAAAGGAGAAAAATTCATTGTAATACATTTTTCTAAGGTATTAGTCCAAGGTCAGTTACATTGTTGTTTGGGGCCTAACGTAAGGCAGTATGCGATTGCAGTAGTAACACATGGAGGAGGTATATCTTCTCCTGGCAACCAAGAGGCAGAAAGAAAGCAAAGAGGCAGTGACAAACTGTACCTTTCAAAGACATAGATGATGTCTTTCAAAGACAATGATGGACTTCTGACAACTTCCTTCACTTACTATTTCTACCACTTTCTGAAGTGGAAATTTAAGGGTTCTTTGGAAAGTCAGTTAGATGGTGTTTTGCTAGGACAAACGTGTGAAGGAACTTTTAGCTGAAGTGGACACAGGTGAAAAACTAAGGAATACTTATGAAGAACATTTTACTGAAACAGACACAGGAGAGAGGATGTTCTGCTAAAGCAAGCACATGAAAGGACACGTGATAAAATATTCTTTGCTAATGTCACACATGTTATTGTTCTGCCTTACACTGAGTAGGTGACTTGCATTTGTTGGGACTACATAGAGAGAAAGGCACCAAAGAACTCCTGATTGTGTACTGTAGTTTCTTGTCACTTCCTTGGACCTAAGCTAATGGTCAAAGTGATGCCAGCTGAGAGAGATGCATATGCTGAGGCAAAACACATGCTAAGGCAAGACCTATGGGGACACGTGATATTTGGTTGGGACTCGGAAGGACAGTGACAGAGGCTGAGATAGTCTTGCTTATAGAGCTAGCCATGCAATGCTAGTTGGCCTTGTGGCTTCACTGATCTTCAATTTGCTGAGAGGCATAGCTTAGAACTTCTGGTGTTCTTCTGGGTCCCTCCTGCTGACTCCAGCTGAGGTTGTGGCCTGGTTGTCTCTGCTAGGTAGGGCCACTGCTGCTGATTCGTGTTTCCTATCCCAACTCTACTGAACTGGACTGCTGGTGAATCCATGAAGTGTTTGCAAGTGGATGAAGCTGCTGCTGCTGACCTGTGAGCTGAACTGCCAATTTCCAGACAACACATGTAGGAGTTACTCCAAAGACCCATTTCTAAACAAGTCCACTTCCCCTGTATCCTTTCTTTTCTACTACCTCTTGTTGGCAGTGGGCTACAAGAGAGGTTAAACTGTTTAAAAGCCATCATTAAAAGTATGATTTGAAAAAAATTAAAGTCACAACCTTCCAGTTATGCCACCAATTGGGGGCTAAGTTTTCAACAGAGGAGCCTTCAGGAAACAGTAAAAATCTCACCTGGAAGAGGAATAGCAGATTCAAATGGAAATCCCCAAGCACAGGATGAAGGACACTGAAAACTGAAGCTGGCTACAATGGGCTCATATCTCCATAAATACAAAGTCAAATAAATCAATCACAGCCAAGAAGTAAAGAGTGGGAAATTTATTACCTGCAGCCAGAAAGCATGGGTGTCACTTCCAAAGCCATGATATTCTAGACTAATGGAAGCATGGGAATTTTATTCAACTGCCCATTCATATTCATATAGAGCTTGGCCCAGCCCTAAACATGTCCAGCTAAGGAATGCATTCCTGAGCATGCTCAGTTCAAGATAATGATTTCAAAAGAGAAGCTAGTAGGCATATGTTAGAATGTGCATAGTTCAGTTATTGAACACATGTGAAAAAGTAAAGTGATAGAAATGCCCAATGGATTTGCTCAGTTTATTAGTAGAAAATAACAGGAAGGATGTCTGACTGTGCATCAACCTAGAAGCTTCCCCCAAAGGTGCCTGCCTTGCTCAGTTACTAACAAACTATACCAGTTTTAGTCGAAACTGAACATATGGATAAGGAGATCTTATTGGAGCTAGACTATTTGTCAGAGTGGCAGGCACACACTCAGCCCAGGAAGGAGTTAGTGAAGCAGAGAGAGGATCCCCATGGCAATTTGAAATGATATTAGGTCCATGAATTGCCTCCTACCACTGGAGTGATTTAGCAGATTTGGGATGACATGCCTGGTCTTCAAGATGGTTCCTGCCTCACTTCCTCCTTCCTAGTCTCCTAGAAGGATCTTTCTGCTAGTCCAGGTTAACTAGAAACACACAGGGGAAAAATTCTGAGGAATGCAAAGTAGCCAAGCCAAGTTGACATATCACAGAGTCACCACTGTCTATGGTTTTACAGATGTGGAAAGTAAGTCTTAGATAGGTTGGGTGGAAAAATCTAAGACCTCAGGGTTGGCAAAAAAAAAAATCCTACTAACCCCCCACACCTTTTTCTTTTTCCAATAAGATGCTTGAAGTAGAAGTCTCACTTAACTTGACAGATGAGTATAGATTGGAAGAGAATACTTTTCCTATGCTAGGCTGTGAAGGAATTTGAGCTGAGAGTTCTTTTATTGACCTTTTGATGTCTGCTATAGTATGAAAAAGAAAAGTTGTAATATCTGTGTTGTGAAAACCCAACCCTTCAAAATTGATAATTGTAAATGGACTTGAGAAAGAAACTATCAAGAGCCATTCATATTTACTAAAAGGACTCACAGTTGAAGGCAAAAAAAACTTTTCTTACAGAGCAGGCTATCAAGAATCACATAATCTCATTGTGTGGTCTTATTTAAAATAATACAAAATTAAATGACTGTTCCTGTGTGTGTGTGTGTGTGTGTGTGTGTGTGTGTGTGTGTGTGTGCCTGTGCATGTATAGATGAGAGGTGTCTTCCTTGATCATTCTTTTTTTTTTTTTTTTTTTTTTTTCAGCTGGGGACCGAACCCAGGGCCTTGCGCTTGCTAGGCAAGTGCTCTACCACTGAGCTAAATCCCAACCCCTTCCTTGATCATTCTTCACCTTGTAGTTTGAGACAAGATCTCTTACTTGTTAGTTGGGCTGTGACTATCCTGGCTGACCTGTAAGATCCAAAGATCTTCATGATGCTCCCCTCTTAGTGCTAGTGTTATAGAGGTGCACTACTATACCAGGCTTTTATGTGGATGCTAGGGATGTGACCTCAGGTCCTTGTGCTTATATGACAGGCTCTTTACTTACCAAACCATCTTTTCAGTCCCTAAACTACTCTTCGTAATATTCACAGCAAATAAAGAGTCAAACTTGTTAATCACTTCCTCCCTCAGGATCTGCTTCTCAGTGCATATTAGTTTGCATTTATAAATGCTCTTCTTGATATAGAAAACATAACATAAGACAATAGTTGCTGCCCACAATTGGCTATTCATATAGTTCAACTAACCATGGTTTAATTGACCCTGATTCTTGGCAGCTTCACAGAGCAGCATAGAACTGAAGCATTTTCCCACTCAGACACTGGTGAATTCTGAAAAGCTTACATGGTACATCCTCACTTTTAGCCAACAAACATATATCTTTTTTACACTTATGTATTATCTCACTTTTTTCTCTAACACTGTGGAGTTCCTGTTTCCACAGATTAAAAAAATTAAATTCACAGATATGACATTGTCAATAGCCACATATTTGTTAAGTAACAATGAGACAACTCTAGTTCAGGCCTATTGGCTATAAAGCATGCTGATCCCTTCCCAGTGATGCTTCAGATATTCATGCACCCTAGCCAGGGGCACACACATAAGAAAGCACACACAGGAACCTCACTTACTATGTCTTTTCAAGCTTCCTTTCCCTGATGTTCTATCATCTATACTTGCTTGACATATTCAAAGTTGGAACAGGAGAGGTCACTCAGTAGTAAGGATGCCTGCTGCTCTCTTAGAGAATCTGAGTCTGGCTCCCAGAATATGCAAGAGGCATCTCACAACTGCCTACAACATTAGCTCCAGGAGATCTGACACCCTTTTCTGATCTCAATACACACACACACACACACACACACACACACACACTCATGGCATCCATTCACACAGACCTACACATATATACACAAATAACGAAAACAAATAGAAAAAAAATAAATACTTAAAGATAGTGTCTTATTTAATAGGGGGAAATAAGAGGGGAAAAGTTTTGTCTCTTTCTACTCCTTTCTGTGTGGTGGGAGAGAAGGAAAGAGTGCTGTGGGATTCTGATGGAAAGTTTTTAAGTTTATAGCAAGATACTACCTGTGAATGTATACATCTGTGTCTATACTTGCCTTAGCGTCAGAAGAATACACACATACCTATTTAAGCAAAAAGTATTGGCCAATTAGAACAAGTGGCAAACAGATTTGGTCTTTGTACTCAAGACCAGAGAAAATGGCAAGGATATCGAACTAATATTTTCTTTTCAGTGAGAGACTAGAACTCTGAACTCATTTAAGATAACTCTTTTAAAGATTTAGGTGTGTGTGTGTGTGTGTGTGTGTGTGTGTGTGTGTGTGTGTGTATGCTATATGTGTATAGCACCCACAGAGACCATAAGAGGACATCAGATGCCCTGGGGTTGGAGCTGCTGTCTAATTTGGGTGTCAGAACTCCAACCCTGATCTCCTATAAGAGCAAGAAGTACTTATCACCTGCTAAGCCATCTCTCCAGACTCCAGAACTCTGAATTATATTAGTTCTTCCAACCCTGCTCTAAGATTTTTCTCATCATTTTAGTTTTATAAAGAATCAAGTTTTGAAAAGCTGATGGGCGCTACTTCAAAACCTCTAATAACTATTATGCTCACAAAAGATTTCTTTATGTCTCTATTTACCTGCATCTTTTCCTGAATTTTCTTTTCTATTCAGCTGATCTATTTGTCTTTGATTTGCAACTATCATGCTACCTTGTTTAATGAAGCTTTATAGAGTGGAGCTAAGCAGCACCAATTGACAACTTTGTCTTTTCTTTCAATATTGAGTTGGCTTTTCTGAGTCTTTTGCATCTCTATATAAAAGTAGAATGAGTTTGTTAAAAAGACTCAAGAGAGCTTTCTGGTATTTTGACTGTGTAGGGTTGACTCCCTCCAGGTCAACTTGGAAAGCATGGACACCTCTGGTAGTATTTTATCTATCTGTCTTCCCATAGTTTGGTTCCTTAATTCCTTTCACCAGAGTTTGGTAGTTTCCCTCATGCAAATCTTTTGCTCTGTGTTAGATATACACCTCAGCATTATTTTAGATTACTAAAGTAAATTATAATGTTATTTTGATTTACATTTCAGCTGTTCACTGCTGGTTTAGGAGAAAGTAATTTATCTTGTTTCCTGTACCATTAGTGCTGGAATCACTAACTCTGGGAAGTGGAGTGGATATTTTTATAAATTTGCTATTTATTCTTTTGAATTTTCTGTATAAAATCATCAGCAAAGAATATAATTTCTTTCTTCCCCAGTCTTTATTTCCTTCTTCTTGGCTCTTCTGAGTGTCTTAGACTTCCAGGGCATTATTGGAAAACATCAAGATTAGATATTATGGGGGAAAGATTCAAACTTTTTACCGTTAATTATACCATAGGATGAATGTTTTGGTAGTTGTTCATTATGAGTTGTTCATTGTGCAATAAGTTTGGTTTGCAGATCGTTTTATCATCAATTGATGTTGGATCATGTCAGAAGCTTTGCTAAATTGATACCACATAGTTTTAAGTTATCCTGGCTATATAATTATTTCAATTTTTTAATGTTCCTCTAGTGCCTCCTACATGATGTATCTAATTGTTTGTCTAAATCGTTAAGGTTTTATTTGATAACTTTCCTTGGTTATTTTTGTATCTATATTTATAGATGTTGGCCTCCTGTTTCTTCTTGAAATACTGTCTTTATGACATTATGGTTATCCTGGCCTCACCAACTTTAGAAATATCCCTTCTGCATCTATCTTCTGCAAGTTGATAACATTTTTACTGACATGTTTGGAACAATTCACTAGTGAAGCCACCTGACCTCAGTGCCTTTCTGTTTTGAAAACTATCAACTATTGCTTCAAGTTTTACATTGATAGCGGTTTATTTAAAACATCTGTTTCTTCTTGAGTGATTTTATCTTTCAAGTAATTGATCTATTTCATATGGTTGTCAAAGTTGTAAGTTGTTTACACTATTCTTTGTCTATGTTTAGTGACTGTGGGGTATACAGTAATGTTACTTAGTTCTGTGGGTAATTATGCGTCCTTTTGCTTTTATTTGCTGTCCTGAAACAAACTTGATGCCCTTTGCAGAGATGGCTTTGGGTTCAGTGGTTTTATCTATTAAAGTTTTGCTTTCAATGTCAAGGAATTCTACTCTAATCTTTATTAATTTTTTCTTCTTATTTCAGATTCCATTTGCTCCTCTCTTCTCAATTTCCTGTTTATATTGCTGGTTATTGTTGATTTTTAAGTGCCTCCAATTTGCTAATACATGTATTATATAATATATTTCCCTCCAAAAACAAACTACCTTCGATTAATTTTAATAAATGTTATTTTAATTTTGAATTCAAAGTATTTTACTAACATTTTTATTAACTCTCTGAGAATGTTAAGACATTTTTAAGGTTCTCCTAAAATTTCCTCAGTGTCCTGTGTCACATAAAAGTTTATTTAATCCTCAGCATTTAGGGGAATTTCCTAATGATATTTCTGTTATTCAGTTCAATTTTAAGTCTGTTGTAACCTGAGCAGAAATTATATGCTTCTCAGTCTTTTAAATTTATGGAGGTTTATGGCCCAGAATGTGTTCTAAGTCAGTGACTGTTCCATGCAATCTTGAGAAGAGTATGTATTGTACTGTCAGAGAAGACCATTTATACATGTCAATGATATGGAGTTGATGTATTATATTGTTTGTTTCAGCTATTCCTTTACTGATTTTATGACACTAGGTGTGTTGATGCATCATTGAAAAATGTTGAAGTCTTTCACTCTAATAGTGGATTCATCTATGTTTCCCTGGTAGTTTCTTAAATTGTTGTCTCGTGCATTTGTTGTTAGCCACATACACACTAAGTACTGTCCTGTCTTCCTGGAGAATTGACAGCTTTGCAATTTTGTCATGTTCTATATTCCGAGTAATTTCTCCTTGCTCTGAAGTCTGGTTTGTTCCCAGTTTCTTTTGAGTAACACAGGACAGTGATCAATATCATTTTGTTTTTAATTGATATGTACATTATTTAAAGTGGATATTTATTGGTTTTTAGGTACTGGGGGTTAAACCTAGAGCATTATACATGCTAGCGACTTTTTCAGATAGGATTTTTCTACTATGACCAATCTTATCTTTAATTTTTCTGCAAGTCAAGATGGCTTTGAACTTGGGCTCCTTTGGCATCCCTCTGCCTCACAGCTGAGATGACAGGCCTGTGCCACAAAGCCTGGCTTGCAAGTAGAGCTCTTATAGGTAACCCATAACTGGGTTTTTATTTTGCCACCCTGACAACCTCTCTTGGGTAGTTGAATTAGATCACTGATATCCAAAGCAATCAGAGAAGCTATTAGCAGAAAGGTACATATATTACAACAGTTGCTGTAATAAAATACCCTAGCATAAAAAGCAACTTAGAGGAGTAAGGGTTTCCTTGCTTAGTGTTCCTCTTCCTCAACAGCCTGCTTCTCAACCTTCTAATGCTGTGACTCTTTAATATAGTTCCCCATGTTGTGGTGACCAATTCCCAACCATAAAATTATTTTTGTTGTCACTTCATAACTATAATTTTGTTGCTGTTACAAATTGAGATTTAATTATCTGATATGCAGGAGGTCTGATGTGATACGCCCATGAAAGGATTATTTGATCCATAGGTTAAGAACCACCGCAATAAAGAAAGAGTTAAGGCAAATTTGAATTATGCTATAGTGCATTCCATATTTTTTATTCAAATTTAGCATATGTGTTGTTGGAAGGTATGGGACAACTTAGTGTGTGACAAATATACTCAATTTGTTGGGCCTCTCAGAGGGTAGCCATGCTAGGCCCCTGTCTGTAAGCACATAATAGCATCAGTAATAGAAACTCCCCTTGAGATGGATCTCAATTTGAGCTGGTCACTGGACCTCCTTTCCCTCAGTTTCTTCTCCATTTATGTCCCTGCAGTTCTTTTAGACAGGAATAATTCTGGGTCAGAGTTTTTGACTGAATGATGGCAACCCCATCCTTCACTTGATGCCCTGTCTTTCTGTCACTGGAGGTGAACTCTACAATTTCCCTCTCCCCAGTAGTGAGCATTTCATATGAGGTCCTGAGAGTCTTTCACCTCCAAGGTCTCTGGTATATTCTAGAGGGTCACCCCCAAAACAGAGACATGTATTAAGGAGATGCAGAGAAAAGAGACTTACTCAGTGTGGTTACATTGCAAAGAAGGTGGGGTATGGAAGTCCTAGGACCCTGCAGCCATGACATGAGAATTAAATTGGAATAGACAGCAGACAGCATGCATAGCTGAGCAGTTCTAATCCAGGTATAGTCCTGCCCATCACTGACATGGCATTATCTACTCTCTAGTCTCTCCTGAAAGGTGGCCTGACAAGTTGCCTGAATTGTTTGAAATCTCTTCCTGGAACACTGAATGCTCCTCTAGCTGGAACCAAGACTTCAGCCCTTTTATCCTCCTGACATGAGAATCTGCCATTGGTTGGGGGGTTTCTATTGAGAATGAGCTTATAGTGGTCTGATATCTGAAGGGTAGGACACAGGTGTCTCTTTAGAATACCATTTTTCCTAATCCTTCAGTGGCCATTGGTCTAAGATCAAGCACAGGGTAACATCATACTCGCCAGGACAGTTACACCAAGACCTGAATTTTTTTAATGAGCACATGCTATCCTATTAATGTACAGGAATTACCATAAAGTGAAGGGAAAGTTGGGCAAGGGGACAAGAACAAGGTCAGATAAATTTTGATCCTTTTTTTGGTTAATCTTTAGGTGCAATAATCCCCACCTTTCTCCTTTTCTCATTCCTAATTTTTCCTTCACAATGTTACCAATTCACTCCTCTGCCAACATGGCTGGTTTGGAGTTAGAGGAAAAACAGCTCTCTGCCTCCTACAGCCCTACACAGTTCACTTCCTCTCTTGAAATTGGGAAAGACTCACAGTTGTATTTAGAATGCTTTTGATGTTGCTGTTTGTGTCTTGCTGTTGTTCAAAACGAGTTCCTGGGTTGTAGAAACATCTTAAAGGGCTTATTATCTAAAACTATAAAACATAGCAGCCATTTATAAGTACTCAATTTTGTTTTCTTTCAGTCACTCCAATATGCAAGGGCAGTCGCCCCTCAGGCCTCTGTGCATGCTCTATTCCATGCTTGTAACATTCTTTCACAAGACAGGCTGAAGAGTCAAGCCTTCATTCTATAGACAGGGAACCTCTTCTTGACCAAACTATCTGATGGAGAAGTTGCAATTACTATTCCTTAAATTGCTCTAATGGTTTGTCATAGAAACAAACGAGTGTGCTATGGAAAGTGTTCATATGTACATTGTCTCCCCCAATCTCCGGCTCCTTCTTTGCAGAGATGCTAGCTACAGAATGTGCCAGATGTGAAGTAGATGACACTGACACTTGACAGAGTAAACCAATGTTTGTCCTAATATCCGTGCTTCCACAATGTTGAAATACAGTCATGTCAGCTTTCATTCTCTGACTTCTAGGTAGAAGAATACCAGGCCTGTTTGTTTACTCTTAATGAAATAATTTGTTATTGGGGTGTGCCAAGTTCCGACTTTAGCCTTGGAATTTTGCCTAAGTCCTACCATGTGGTATAGAATTTTCTTTTTGGAAAGGTGGAAGTCTATTCCAAAGTCATGACTGCCTCTAAAATTGTGTTTTGTTTTGAGACTGTTTCTCATATAGTTCAGGTTATCCTCAAAATCACAGTGTAGCTAAAGGTGACTTTGAAACCCTGATTCCCCTGATATCTTAGAAGTATTCTGATAAGATTTATTTGATAGTTTTGATTCTAAGGAAGGGGAAATGAAAAAGTCACCAAAAATTTAATAATACTGCTATCCAACAATCAACCTTTAAAAGTTTGACAACTCCATGGGGTGTTGTCAGTTTCCACCCTGCCCATATTTGCCCCTAGTGGATTCTGGATCCCACATAACCAATAACACACAAAATTTCAATGGAGAAATATTTATGGAATATAGAGTAAATTTTAAAATGTCATGCAAGAGTGACACAAATCAGTCTGCTTGTATTATGTACCTTTCTGTTACAGTGGGGGAAAAAACACAGTGACCAAGGCAACACAAGACAGAACCTCTTTCAGGTCATGGTCAGAGGATAAGGGTCTTTCATGGTGAGGAGTCATTGCAACAAGTGGCAGTCCTGGTAGAAGAAAGCTGAGAATTCACATCTTGAACCATGAGCAGGAAGCAGAATGAGCAAACGAGAAATAGGCAAGAATTTTTACTCTCAAAGTCAACCCCCCAGTGACATGCTACCTCCAGCAAGGCTACACATGCATACCTCCCCTAATAGTGTCACCAAATGGAGACCAAATGTTCAAGGGCCAAAGATTATGGTGGGACTAGGACTCTTCATTCAAAAATACCACAGTGTCCTATGGTTCTAACTTTAATTGTCACAGCCTAGAGACATCTGAGGAGAAAGCCTCCTTTGAGGTATTGCCTAGGTCAGAATAGTCTGTGGGCATGTCTATGAGGGATTGCCTTGATTATGAATTGATTCATGAGGTCTGAGCACCAACCCTGAGCATATTGTGCTGAACTGTGTAAGGACATAAGCTAAGCTTGAGACTGTGAGCAAGCCAGCTAGGAACCATCCTTCATGGTTCCTCCTGTACATTCTTAGCTATAAATGAATTCCCTGGGAAGAAGTCATATTGCATGGATTAGTCAACAGTCCTTCCTTGAGCATCCTGCTTTGAGCTCCTACACTGCCTTCCCTCAATGATGGATTGAAACCCAGAAGTACAAGTTGAAATTAACTCTTATGTCCCCTAAGTTGCTTTGGCTTAATGTTTTAGCACAGCTGCAGAAGGAAAACTAGAACAAGCCATAAACAGTACATTATTTGCTAGTCATCAACATACATTCCTTTGCCAACACTTGTTAGTTGTAAACTCAGGAGCAATCACAGGACAAGCTAACATAGAGAATGTGCATTGCCTTAGCAGAAATACACTGAGCATACATACATGCTTTTCAGACAAACTAAAGTATAGGACACACAAGAGATTAAAGGGGCTGCTTTTATATGTGTTTACCTGAGATTTTTAAATAATATAAACTGAGGATCACCATTATAAGTCAACATTATATGTAAAATAAAAGTTCAATCATCTGTTATAGAAGACCATAACAGCCTCGTGGGAACTACTACATTCCTCATTTCTTACACAAATCGCCACAAGTTAAACAAATACTGTGGAAGATGTAACCACACTGAAGTATCTAGAAACTTCATGAATTTCTTACATTTTACTAGCTGCAAGTATTCTCTTGATATCCTGCTCCATCATAATGCTAAATTAATATTCATTAAGGGAAAGCTAAGCTGCAGAATATTAATCAAAGACAAATTTGCTCTCCCCAAAACTAATTACATTGCTTTCATTTCTGCTATTTTGGGAGGGGCTATATAGTCTAAGGGCATCTTTCTTCCAGTGGTTATGTAAAACTGCAAATGAATGCAGGATTATTTAAAATAATCATTATAGTGAGGACAGCCATCTTAAGCATAAAATCTGAAAATATCCATAAAACAGCTTCAATTTTCATATAGAATTTTAGTTCATTAGAGTACTTCAAAAAATTATGCTACCTAAACCAGGGCACTTGGGTCCAGAGAAATCTTCTAGACATGAAAGAAGAGCTGTACCCATGAAACATCAACAATGTGTTTTTTTACACATGATCCATATCATCGCTGATATATCAATACGGATATAAGAGAAATTTCACAAAGGCATACAAATAGGTAAAGAGCTAAAGGCAATCATGAGAAATGGAGGTCTTCCTCAGAGATGAGTCTTCTGATAGATTTTCTTAAGCACTCAATCCCAAACACATCTACAAATGAACAATAAATGAACTCAGGAAGTGGAGTGTAGGGGTAAGGGGTGAGGTATGTGGGGATGTGGACTTGTGTCTGTGTTTATGTATATTATCGCTTTCTCCTTTGCCCTCTCTTCTGGACTCTCACTCCCTCTTGTTTGTCTCCAGCCCTACAGTCACATCCTTGACTAGGTCCTTTGCCCTACTGATCTTACGATCTTCTGTAATGATCTCCAATTACTATAGCATCATAATTGAATAAGGGGTCATAAATTTGAGAGAGATCTGGGGGTGAATATAGGATGAGTTTGATGTGGAGAGGGGCTGGAAATAATGTAAATATAGTATTCATATATAAAATTCTCAAAAAAGTAGAAAAAATTATAATTGCTAATAAGTTCAGGGGCTAAGTCAGGAGATAAAGGATGAAAATATAGTGGCTTAATGGCCTCATGATCACAATTAGAAACTCTTTTTCATTGGAGGCATAAAAAAATGATCTTGGTCATCCACCAGATCCAACTGAAACTAAACATTTACTTTATCAAACAGTCATAGCTTGGTGACTGGTCTTGCAAATTAAAAAGAAGGTGCTGAGAGAATGTTGGACTTGCACTAAATTTTTTTTCTTTTTTATCTTAAAATTTTATTTCTTGAGGATCAAAAGAGTTTTCCTTTACATATGATAATGCACATTTTACTTTGAAATACCCAAACAATAATCTATAATTCTCGAATGTACATAAAAATTAAATGTAAAACATAAAAATTAATAGGTCTGATGCTTCCTAAAAGTAATTCCCATGCCAAAATTTTGAAAACATTATTTGATGTCATACAATATTCATAAATACAATGTTCATAAATAGAAAACTTTTCATATTTTATTTGATACTTTAATAAAATTATTAATACTACAAATTTATAGTGATTATTTTCTCTTAATTTGTTGACAATTACTTTTGTGGTGGTAATTTCAACATTAGTTTATCAAATAACAAATGGAGCTTTTCATGTGAAGGGACTGCTTGTATCTGTTTAGGTAATTAGGAAGAAAACTCAAACCTCTGTAGGTACAGCAATTAAGGACAGCACACCTATCACCATATCAAATTAGCTATGACATGGTCTTAAAACATGTTTATAACATGCTCTTACAAAACAGTCAAGTTTTACTTTTCATGACAGTATGCTGTACTTTATATGTATTTTAGTTTCTGAGAATTTCAAACATGAGTACAGTATTAACATTCTTTCTATTCCTACTTCAAACCTCCTGTGTGCCCTCTACCTCCTATTCAAATTTGAGATTTTTAAAGTTATTTCTACATACATTCACACACTCACACACACACACACACACACACACACACACACACGCACATACACACTACTGTGTTCTTTTAGAGTTGCCCACATGCATTTGTGTTTCAGGCTGAACACTTTAGATAAAATATAGCCTATAGTGGGTGTATCCCTCCCACTCTCAGAAACTAATGTTTGCCTGTAGCTCTTTTTTTTTGATATTTTTCATCTTTATTAACTTGGGTATTTCTTATTTACATTTCGACTGTTATTCCCTTTCCTGGTTTCTGGGCCAACATCCCCTTAACCCCTCCTCCTCCCCTTCTCTATGGGTGTTCCCTTCCCCATCCTCCCCCGATTACCGACCTCCCCCAACAATCACGTTCACTGGGGGTTCAATCTTGGCAGGACCAAGGGCTTCCCCTTCCACTGGTGCTCTTACTAGGTTATTCATTGCTACCTATGAGGTTGGAGCCCAGGGTCAGTCCATATATAGTCTTTGTAAGTGGCTTAATCCCTGGAAGCTCTGGTTGGTTGGCTTTGTTGTTCATATGGGGTTTCAAGCCTCTTCAAGCTCTTTCAGACCTTTCTCTAATTCCTTCAATGGGGGTCCTGTTCTCAGTTCAGTGGCTTGCTGCTGGCATTCGCCTATATATTTGCTGTATTCTTGCTGTGTCTCTCAGGAGAGATCTACATCCGGTTCCTGTCAGCCTGCACTTCTTTGCTTCATCCATCTTATCTAGTTTGGTGGCTGTATATGTATGGGCCACATGTGGGGTAGGCTCTGAATGAGTGTTACTTCTGCCTCTGTTCTAAACTTTGCTTCCCTATTCCCTGCCAAGGGTATTCTTGTTCCCCTTTTAAAGAAGGAGTGAAGCATTCTCAGTTTGGTCATCCTTCTTGAGTTTCATGTGTTTTGTGGATCTAGGGTAATTTGAGCATTTGGGCTAATAGCCACTTATCAGTGAGTGTATACCATGTGTGTTTTTCTGTGATTGGGTTACCTCACTCAGGATGTTATTTTCCAGTTCCATCCATTTGCCTATGAATTTCATAAAGTCATTGTTTTTGGTAGCTGAGTAATATTCCATTGTGTAGACGTACCACATTTTCTGTATCCATTCCTCTGTTGAAGGGCATCTGGGTTCTTTCCAGCTTCGGGCTATTATAAATAAGGCTGCTATGAACATAGTGGAGCATGTTTCTTTGTTATATGTTGGGGCATCTTTTGGCTATATGCCCAAGAGAGGAATAGCTGGGTCCTCAGGTAGTTCAATGTCCAATTTTCTGAGGAACCTCCAGACTGATTTCCAGAATGGTTGTACCAGTCTGCAATCCCACCAACAATGGAGGAGTGTTCCTCTTTCTCCACATCCTCGCCAGCATCTGCTGTCACCTGAGTTTTTGATCTTAGCCATTCTCACTGGTGTGAGGTGAAATCTCAGAGTTGTTTTGATTTGCATTTCCCTTATGACTAAAGATGTTGAACATTTCTTTAGGTGTTTCTCAGCCATTCAGCATTCCTCAGCTGTGAATTATTTGATTAGCTCTGAACCCCATTTTTTATAGGGTTATTTGTCTCCCTGTGGTCTAACTTCTTGAGTTCTTTGTATATTTTGGATATAAGCCCTCTATCTGTTGTAGGACTGGTAAAGATCTCTTCCCAATCTGTTGGTTGCCATTTTGTCCTAACAACAGTGTCCTTTGCCTTACAGAAGCTTTGCAGTTTTATGAGATCCCATTTGTCGATTCTTGATCTTAGAGCATGAGCCATTGGTGTTTTGTTTAGGAAATTTTCTCCAGTGCCCATGTATTCACGATGCTTCCCCACTTTTTCTTCTATTAGTTTGAGTGCATCTGGTTTGATGTGGAGGTCCTTGATCCACTTGGACTTAAGCTTTGTACAGTGTGATAAGCATGGATAGATCTGCATTCTTCTATATGCTGACCTCCAGTTGAACAAGCACCATTTGCTGAAAATGCTATCTTTTTTCCATTGGATGGTTTTGGCTCCTTTGTCAAAAATCAAGTGACCATAGGTGTGTGGGTTCATTTCTGGGTCTTCAATTCTATTCCACTGGTCTATCTGTCTGTCTTTGTACCAATACCATGCAGTTTTTATCACTATTGCTCTGTAATACTGCTTGAGTTCAGGGATAGTGATTCCCCCGGAAGTCTTTTATTGTTGAGGATAGTTCTAGCTATCCTGGGTTTTTTGTTGTTGGAAGTGATGCCCTTGAAGCCCTCCATTATTGATGTTATTATTATTAGAATTAAGTATCACTGGGTTTTTGGAAAATCCCCAGCCAGCTGCAGAAGACTAATACAAATCTGGTGGTCAAAATGAATAATAATATGACATGTCAAGATGCCCAATGTGATGATGACCTGTAACCTTTCTGAAAAAAAAAAAAACCAACAACAACATTCTGCTGACTAATAGATATGACAAACCTGTGACAATTTTAACATCCTGTCAACATCAGCCGATTCCCTGACCACACAAATATTGTCTCCTTGGCCTGTGTAAATATTTCTTACTTCCCCCTCCCTCTGTTACCCCTGTTATGGTATAATCAGCCTTGGGGAAAAATAAAATTGTTGCCTTGATCAGACTCTTGTCTTGGTGTCCTTCTTCGTGTCTCTTGTCCCCCATTCTCTTCCAGGTACACTCTGAACCCGTCGTTTACAAATGGCACCCAATGTGAGGCTGTTTGGAGGTCTCCTGGAGGAGAATGTCATCCCCAGTGAATAGGCAGGCCTGTCTTCCTTGTTTGTTGGAGCCTTTGCTCCCCCCTTGGAGCTTTTGCTCCCCCAGAGATTTTGCTCCCCCTCGGATCCTTTGCTCCCCTGCTTCTTGGAACCATGGACTACCCGACCTTGGTTCAGAGGCTTGGTGTGTGTTTCTCCCTGGACGATGCAGATCTCAGTGGTGAGTGATGGGACAAGCATTCTACAGTCACCTTTTGTGACAGGACTCAGGGAGTCACTCAGGATGAGAAGAATCAGGTTAAAAAATTCTTAGATTTTGTAGGAAATATTTGTCCATCATTCCCCCATGAGGGAACAATTGATACAAAAGATAGTGCAGAGTTAGTGATTGTTTATTGGATCAGCTAACCTTGTTGCTGAAGTCTGCCCTCTGTAATGAATAAAAATTGTGTGCTTTTTGGGTTTGAGGTTGCCTCTCCCTGCATGGATGAGCAACCCCACGTACGTGGATTAAAAACTTTATACCTCATGCTACTGCAGCGGTCACTTTGTCAATCTGTGCTCTGTGGGTGGCACTCCTGAAGTAAGGCCACTATGGGATCTTACAATATTTTGGTGCATCAGCCACTTCCCCCAGACCACAATTGGCGAGGAGATTGGAGGCAAGCTCAAGGAAATCTGTGTTTTGTGTTCTGTGTTACTTTCTGTTTTGTCTCTGTGTCATGTCTCGTCTTTGTTTCATGTTGTCTTGTGTTGTCTGTGTCTGCTGTCAGAAGGGTTTGAGTCCCCCCTGGAGAGGGGTTAGAGTCCCCATGGTGGTTGCTGTAGGTACTGTCAGTGACTTACAGCTATGACAGGCGGACATGCTAGTTGTCACAGGCCACAGGGCCTAAAGGATGCTCTAGGAGGAGAACATAATCTAGAGGACACTCTGGTATCCCATTGGGAGCTGGGATCAGATAGACCTCCTCTTCCTGGAAGCAGCTAAGGTTAAGCTGCAGTTTGAGCCAGGTACGGAAGGTATCAGGCATCTGTGGAAATTGCTTATAGGATGCCTTGTCTTGGTCTTGTTCATCTAGTTTGTTTTCTGTGGTATTGTCGAGTGTCTTTTTGGCTTTTGTTTTGTTTTTGGACTTGGACTGACGACTGTGTTTGAAATCATGGAACTTTTTGTTTTGTCTGTCAAAGAGTTTTACTTGGTCCTCTTGGTGCTTAACTTGGAAATAATTTGTTTGAGAGAAATTGTTTTCTGCGAGGGAGCCTGCCTTATCTGCTGGCCCTATTCCAAGAGAGGAGTCGGTCTCCAGCATAAGTCACCTTCCCCATTAGTCATCACTGACATAGAGAGTGCCTCTTATCCTATACCCACAGCAGTCAGTTCCTGCCCCTGTGATCAAAATGCCCCAGGTTGGGGGGCAGGGGAGCCCCTAAAGTAGTTTCAGAAAGAGTCTGCAGCAGACTATGAGTAACTTTGTTTTGTTGACTATGTTTACCCTACAATGGTAAGAGGAGAAAATCTTGGCAACAGCTCTTCAGCTTACTCCAACTGGAGGCTGTGGCCAAGATAAGGATTCTTTTCCATGGCCCTCTAGCCCAGTGAGACAGCTTGGTAAAGGACTGCTAGTAACGTCCTGGAATTCAGGGGCTACAGTCCTATTAAAGGTCAATATTCCAGTGTTAGCAATCTCTTTATTGGATATAAGAGGCAGGAAGCCCCACTCGACTGTGGACTCCTGCCTCAGGAATGGCGGCAGAAAGATTCCTTATAAACCAGTTATCTTTGACTATAGCTTACTCTCTGATACCCAAGGCTTCAGTCAGACAACACCCCCCCCCTGGGCAAACTCCCCCCTTCAATACTCAGATGCTATTTTCTCCTTGTCTCTTGACTCAAGGTTGCCAGGCATGTCTGACAGCCTGGAAGAAACTCCCCCCCTAAAGTGAATGAACCATACAATTCTTTTATCAGCTTCATGGCATCTAGCACCCAGGTCCTAAACCATCTCTCCATCCTTTTGTTATTAGTTCTTACTGGAAGTCTAGTGACGTTTGGAGGCTGGGTCTCTTGAGAGGCAGAGCCACCAAGCTGACACTGAAGGGAGGTACTCCTTAAGGGAGAATCTAAGTCCAGAGAGACAGCCGGTAACAGACTCCTGCTGCCCCTCTGCTCACCTTTCTGTTTCATAGGCACAAAGCTTGTGCTCATTTTTGCACTGGTCTTTTTTTCCCAAGAAAGCTTCCTCATTTAGCTATGTGACTGAATGCTACTTGTCACCTGATCTGGTTGTTCCACCAGCTCTCAACGGGCCACCCCTAGATTTCTTGCCTGGCCTGTTACCCCTGTTCTTAAGAATTTTATCACCTAATACACTGTGTTGTTTGACCTATAATACCCCCCGTCCTACTAATATACATGTCCCAGAGTCCCGTTGTGAAGGTTCTAATTCTAAAACAAGGGGATGGTGCATCCCCCTAAATATTAAATTTACCTCCATGGTTTGAAACCTGGATTGGACACGTGGATATACTTGGGGTCTTAGAATGTTTCAATCAGGTGCTGATACAGGGATTATATTTACCATAAAATTGCTAAAAGAGCCTGTATGTTCCTACAGCTTCTGGGCACTGATCCAAAGAAGGAGCCCAGGGAGGCACTGAACTTGGTGCAGGGCACACATGACTTCATCTACAGCCTGCACTCCACCGAAAGGAGCTGCTTGCTCAAAGAACTGCACCGCATTGAGTCCATTGTCATTGCACAAGAAGAATTGGAAGCTCTACCACCCAATCCAGGACACTGAGATATGTATTCTTCTACAATGTGATACCTTTCATAGGGTTTGGATTTTTGGATAATGCAATTATGATTGTTTTAGGAACCCAAATTGAATTGTCTATTTGATTTATTTTGAGAATTTCAAAAATGTCAATCAACATGTTATCTTTTCCTTCTATGTACCAACATATTATTTAACTTTCAGTTATTGATACTGTACTTTATATGAGTTGGGGTTTGCTTATTTCTTATATAACGTGCACAGGATATCTATGTATGTCTTTATTTTTTTTCCTGATGGTTATAATTCAATCCTGCTGTTTCTCCAAATTATTTAAGATGTTTAATATCAGTTAAAATTGTATTTCCCTGCCTGGTGGCATCCCTTCTGTGATATTTCATGGTAAACATTTACAATCATATAAATTCATTCAATTTTTAAACTTCCACATGTATCAAATATGAAGCAGTGTTTTAAGTATATCTGACTATTTTAATTTTGACTCACACTCTTTTTAAGAGTCAGAGGTTAATCAAAAAAGAACAATTGTCTGGCCCTGCTTTTATATAAGTTGTATATGCCAACAAGTGTACTTTTTCCTGGTTGGCTTTTTACCTTTAATTTCCCAACTTTGAACAATCACAGTGAATTCTGGTTTGTAAGAGAAAGGCAGTGCTTGAATACTTCCTGTGTCTTAGGATATGGTTAAAGAGAGATAAAAAAGTCAGGGAAGGCTTGGAAAAGAGAAAATGAGAAAGAGAAAAAGCTGAGAATCGATATCAAAATTGGTCTCTGTTGGCCCCCCTAGTAGGCCTTCTTTTGGTTATATCCTTTGGCCCTTGGACATTCAATCATTTAACCAGTCTTGTTAAACAACAGGTAGATAATATAGCAACAAAACCTATTCAGGTATATTATCATAGGCTAGTTATGGAGGATGCTTTGATGACGGCCAAGCTCACCTACACATCTCCCAGTCCAGGCAAGGACATTTTTCTCCTTCAGCCAAATGAGGCCAACATTCTTTTCTGCCTGTTGTCCTGATGCCTTTGCTGAAACATCAACAAATTGTCACCCCTGCGTGCTGAGCTGGACAGTCAATGTCGGGTAAGAGAGTGATATATTCATGAATAAAGAGCCTAAGACAGGAGGGTCACCATTAGCTGTTGCCTTATCTCATGACGGACCCTGGTCATAATATTCTCTTGGCCATGTGACAAATATTACTCCAGCCTAAGAAAGACAAAGTTACCAAGGGGCTCATTCCAGGACAGCACCTTTGGCCACCTTTTCACTTGACTATAAGGAAAGGGGAGATGTTGGGAGCGATTCCCTTGAAGCCCTCCATTATGGATGTTATTATTATGGTTAGAATTAAGTATCACTGGGTTTTTGGAAAATCCCCAGCCAGCTGCAGAAGACTAATACAAATCTGGTGGACAAAATGAATAATAATATGATATGTCAAGATGCCCAATGTGATGATGACCTGTAACCTTTCTGAAAAAAAAAAAACAAAAACAAAAAAAAACAACATTCTGATGACTAATAGATGTGACAAACCTGTGACAATTTTAACATCCTGTCAACATCAGCCGATTCCCTGACCACACAAATATTGTCTCCTTGGCCTGCATAAATGTTTCTTACTTCTCCCCTCACTCTGTTACCCCTGTTATGGTATAAATTCAGCCTTGGGGAAAAATAAAATTGTTGCCTTGATCAGACTCTTGTCTTGGTGTCCTTCTTCGCGTCTCTTGTACCCCATTCTCTACCAGGTACACTCTGAACCCGTCGTTTACATTTTATTATTCCAGATGAATTTGCAAATTGTTCTATCTAACTCTCTGAAAAGTTGGACTGGTATTTTGATGGGGATTGCATTGAATCTGTAGATCGCTTTTGGTAAATGGCCAATTTTACTATATTAATCCTGACAATCCATGAGCATGGGAGATCTTTCCATCTTCTGAGGTCTTCTTCAATTTCTTTCTTCAGAGGCTTGAAGTTCTTATCATACAGACCTTTCACTTGCTTGGTTAAAGTCCAACCGAGGTATTTTATATTATTTGGGACCATTATGAAGGGTGTTGTTTCCCTAATTTCTTTATTGGCTTGTTTCTCTTTTGTGTAAAGGAAGGCTAATGATTTATTTGAGATAATTTTATACCCAAAGAAACTTTTAACAATTTCTTTGTTAGTAGTTCTCTGGTGGAACTTTTGGAATCACTTAAATATACTATCATATCATCTGCAAATAGTGATATTTTGGCTTCTTCTTTTCCAAACTGTATCTCCTTGATCTCCTTTTGTTGTCTGATTGCTCTGGCTAGAACTTCAAGAACTATGTTGAATAAGTATGGACAGAGTGGGCAGCCTTGTCTAGTCCCTGATTTTAGTGGGATTGCTTCAAGTTTCTCTCCATTTAGTTTAATGTTAGCTACTGGTTTGCTGTATATGGCTTTTACTATGTTTAGGTATGGGCTTTGAATTTCTACTCTTTCCAGGACTTTTATCATGAAGGGGTGTTGAATTTTGTCAAATGCTTTCTCAGCATCTAATGAAATGATCATGTGGTTTTGTTCTTTTAGTTTGTTTATATAATGGATTACATTGATGGTTTTCCATATATTAAACCATCCCTGCATGCCTGGGATGAAGCCTACTTGATCATGATGGATGATTGTTTTGATATGCTCTTGGATTCGGTTTGCAAGAATTTTATTGAGTATTTTTGCATCGATATTCATAAGGGAGATAGGTCTGAAGTTCTCTTTCTTTGTTGGGTTTTTGTGTGATTTAGGTATAAGAGTAATTGTGGCTTCATAGAAGGAATTTGGTAGCGCTCCATCTGTTTCAATTTTGTGGAATACTTTGAATAAGTATTGGTGTGAGGTCTTCTATGAAGGTCTGATAGAATTCTGGACTGAACCCATCTGGACCTGGGCTCTTTTTGGTTGGGAGACTTTTAATGACTGCTTCTATTTCTTTAGGAGTTATGGGGTTCTATAAATGGTTTATCTGATCCTGATTTAACTTTGGTACCTCGTATCTATCTAGGAAATTGTCTATTTCCTCCAGATTTTCAAGTTTTGTTGAATATAGGCTTTTGTAGTAGGATCTGATGATTTTTTTAATTTCCTCTGATTCTGTACTTATGTCTCCCTTTTCATTTCTGATTTTGTTAATTTGGACACACTCTCTGTGTCCTCTCGTTAGTCTGGCTAAGGGTTTATCTATCTTGTTGATTTTCTCAAAGAACCAACTTTTGGTTCTGTTGATTCTTTGTATAGTCCTTTTTGTTTCTACTTGGTTGATTTCAGCTCTGTGTTTGATAATTTCCTGCCTTCTACTCCTCCTGGGTTTATTTGCTTCTTTTTGTTCTAGAGCTTTTAGGTGTGCTGTCAAGCTGCTGATATATGCTCTCTCCTGTTTCTTTCTGCAGGGACTCAGAGCTATGAGTTTTCCTCTATGAGCTTTCATTGTGTCTCATAAGTTTGGGTGTGTTGTAACTTCATTTTCACTAAATTCTAAGAAGTCTTTAATTGCTTTCTTTATTTTGTCCTTGACCAGGCTATCATTGAGTAGAGCATTGTTCAACTTCCATGTATATGTGGGCGTTCTTCCCTTATTGTTATTAAAGACCAGCTTTAGCCCGTGGTGGTCTGATAGGATACATGGGATTATTTCTATCTTTCTGTATCTATTGAGGCCTGTTTTATGACCAATTATATGGTCAATTTTGGAGAGAGTACCATGCGGTGCTGAGAAGAATGTATATCCTTTTGTTTTAGGATAGAATGTTCTATAAATATCTGTTAAGTCCATTTGTTTCATGACTTCTCTTAGTCTGTCTATGTCTCTGTTTAATTTCTGTTTCCATGATCTGTCCATTTGTAAGAGTGGGGTGTTGAAATCTCCTACTATTATTGTGTGAGGTGCAGTGTATGCATTGAGCTTTAGTAATGTTTCTTTTACGTATGTAGGTGCCCTTGTATTTGGAGCATAGATATTTAGGATTGAGAATTCATCTTGGTGGATTTTTCCTTTGATGTATATGAAGTGTTCTTCCTCATCTTTTTTGATGACTTTTGGTTGAAAATCGATTTTATTCGATATTAGAATGGCTACTTCAGCTTGCTTCATCAGACCATTGGCTTCCAAATTTGTTTTCCAGCCTTTTACTCTGAGGTAGTGGGTAGTGTCTGTCTTTGTCTCTGAGGTGTGTTTCCTGTATTATGCACGGTTCTCATTGTGTATCCAGTTTTTTAGTCTATGTCGTTTTATTGCGGAATTGAGTCTATTCATGTTGAGAGATATTAAGGAATAGTGATTGCTGCTTCCTGATATATTCGTATTTGGATATGAGATTATGTTTGTGTGCTTTTCTTCTCTTTGTTTTGTTGCCAAGATGATCAGTTTCTTGCTGTTTAGGGTGCAGCTTGCCTCCTTATGTTGGGCTTTACCAGTTATTATCCTTTGCAGGGCTGGATTTGTAGAAGAATATTGTGTAAATTTGGTTTTGTCATGGAGTATATTGGTTTCTCCATCTATGTTAATTGAGAGTTTTGCTGGATACAGTAACCTGGGCTGGCATTTGTGTTCTCTTAGAGTTTGTATGTCATCTGTCCAGGATCTTCCAGCTTTCCTAGTCTCTGGTGAGAATTCTTGTGTAATTCGGATAGGTCTGCCTTTATATGTTACTTGACATTTTTCCCTTACTGCTCTTAATATTCTTTCTTTGTTTTGTGCATTTGGTGTTTTGACTATTATGATATGGGAGGTGTTTCTCTTCTGGTCCAATCTATTTAGAGTTCTGTAGGCTTCTTGTATGTTTATGGGCATCTCTTTCTTCAAGTTAGGCAAGTTTTCTTCTATGATTTTGATGAAGATATTTACTGGTCCTTTGAGCTGGGAATCTTCACTCTCTTCTATACCTATTATCCTTAGACTTGATATTCTTATTGAGTCCTGTATTTCCTGTATGTTTTGGACCAGTAGCTTTTTCAATTTTATATTATCTTTGACAGTTGTGTTGATGATTTCTATGGAATCTTCTGCTCCTGAGATTCTCTCTTCTATCTCTTGTATTCTGTTGGTGATACTTGTATCTACAGCTCCTTATCTCTTCCTTTGGTTTTCTATATCCAGGGTTGTCTCCCTTTGTGCTTTCTTTTTCCCATTTTTAATTCCTTCACCTGTTTGATTGTGTTTTCCTGGAATTCTTTCAGGGATTTTTGCATTTCTCCTCTAGAGGCTTCTGCTTGTTTATTTATGTTTTCCTGCATTTCTCTAAGGGAGTTCTTTATGTCTTTCTTGAAGTCCTCCATCATCCTGATCAAATGTGGTTTAAAATCAAGATCTTGCTTTTCTGCTGTGTTTGGATATTCCGTGTTTGCTTTGGTGGGAGAATTGGGCTCTGATGATGCCATGTAGTCTTGGTTTCTGTTGCTTGGGTTCCTGTGCTTGCCTCTCGCCATCAGGTTGTCTCTCATGTTACCTTGTTCTGCTATTTCTGACAGTAGCTCGACTGTCCTATAGGCCTGTGGGTCAGGAGTGCTGTAGACCTGTTTTCCTGTTTTCTTTCAGCCAGTTATGGGAACAAAGTGTTCTGCTTTCAGGCGTGTAGTTTTCTCGTCTACTGGTCTTCAGCTATTCCTGTGGGCTTGTGTCCTAAGTCCACCAGGCAGGTCACTTGAAGCAGAAAAGTTTGTCTTACCTCTGGTCCCGGGCCTGAATTTGCTCCTAGGGGGCTGTGTTTCAGCTCTCCATGAGGGAGGCAATCAGAAAGGCCTGCCCCCCCTTTTCCCAAGCCCCTGTGCACAGGGGTCCTAGATAGTGTTAGGTGTTTTCCTCTAGAGTCAGAAATGTGAGCACAATGTAGTCTCTTCTGGCTTCCCAGGTGTGTCTGCCCCTCTGAAGTTTTAGCTGTCCCTCCCACAGGATTTGGGTTCAGGGAGCTGTTGACTGGGTCCCTTCAGATCCGGGCGGTTTCTGGACTGCTGGGGACCTGCTGCTTGAGTGCTCCTATCTTCCAGTTCCCAGAAGCCCTAAACAGTTTTCTCTTGGGCCAGGGATGTGGGCAAGAGTGGGCAGTATTGGTGGTCTGTCCTGCTCTGCAGTCTCAGGAGTCCCCACCTGTCTGGGCAGTGAGCTCTCTCTCCCACAGGGTTTGGGAGCAGGGAGCTGTGCGCCCCTTGCACTAAATTTTAAACTTTAAATTTGGTTGTTTGATCTACCTCCCCCCATCCTCCTCCTCTTCTTCCTCCTCCTTCTGCTCTCTCTCTCTCTCTTTCTCTCTCTCTCTCTCTCTCTCTCTCTCTCTCTCTCAATGCACACACATATGTGCATGCCTATGTAAGACAACTGATCTTTTTCTGTCTCTTAATCTATTTTTTGAGACAGGGTCTCTCATTGGCCTAGAACTCACCATGTCAAGCAACTGAGTCCATCCCCTGGTATCTTTTAACAATAAGCTAGTATTAAATGGAAAGTCACTGATTGTTCACCTATCAAGATTATTCTTGAAAGTAAGGTTTGCCTTTTCTTAAATACATTTGGTACTGACAAAATTATAGCCAACAACCCATCCAAGCTCCTTTTGTACAGAGGCTGTCAGGCACAGTGGATAGAAGCAAGACCTTAAGTTTATACTCAGTGTGTGGATGTGCGGGAACACAACGACTTGCTATCTGTGCAAAGTGCTATGAAGATTAATGAAAGAGGCTGGGGAATGGTGGGAGAGAGTTATTATAGATCAGGTACTGGGTGGGATCACAAAAATAACTAGGAAAGATTATTCCTGGCAAGGAGACCAGTAATCCAAAGGACCTAGACAAGGACATAACCGAGGTGCATGAGACATGTAAGAAGGAGTGTGGTACCAGAAGAGAGGGTAAAGGAGAGAGTGATAGCAGAAAAAGTTAGAAAAGATAATGGAGTCTGAATCACAGTGATGAACTTCAGGAAAGATGTAACAGCAAGGTAAACTTATTGGACATTTATTCTTAAGACACTATCATTTATGTCATGGAAAGAACAAATGTAAAGGGTATGGGGTGTCTAACACAAAATTGAGGTCACCCCTTATAAAGGGTATGGTTCCACTACTGGCTGGTTTTTGTGTGTTGACTTGACAAAAGCTGAAGTTATCACAGGAAAAGGAGCCTCCCTTGGGGGAAATTCCTCCATGATACCCAGCTGTAAGGCATTTTCTCAAATAGTGATCAAGGGGAGAGGGCCTAGCCCATGGTGGGTGGTGCCATCCCTGGGCTGGTAGTCTTGGGTTCTATAAGAAAGCAAGCTAAGCAAGCTAAGCAAGCTAAGAGAAGCAAGCCAGTAAGTAACATCCCTTCATGGCCTATGCATCAGCTCCTGCCTCCTGACCTGATTGAGTTCCAGTCCTGACTTCCTTTGGTGATGAACAGCAATGAGGAAGTGTAAACTGAATAAACCCTTTCCTCCCCAACTTGCTTCTTGGTCATGATGTTTTGTGCAGACTAAGACAATGGTGTTCACTACTAATAAGGGGTGGTCAAATCAATGTATACTTATAACCTGGCCAGAAAGCCTAGTCCATTAGATATAATAGAAAGCAACCTCTCTTCCTTCTATCACCTGTCTAAAATGGATGAAAACTTGGAATGGTCAAATTTTCCTGTAGCCTCCCTTTCAATTTGCCTTGGTGAGTTCTGTCACTCCAAGATCTTGACACACAGATGAAAACAGGTTGAAGACAGGGCACTGCTGGACTGCGGACAAACAAGTAGAAACTTCTGTCCATTCCTGTAACCCATATTTGTTGTCCTAAGTTTGGGTTGGGGGAGGTTTAATCACATCTTTCTTTACCTCAGGACTAGCTGTATTTGGGCATTAGATAGCTTTGCCTAAGGAGGACAATTACCTCAGCGCCTGAGGCATTCCAGCTGAGTTTACAGTTGGCAGGGGGTTCCAATGGAGGGCAAGAAGGAAAGAAAAAGAGTTGGTGAGCGTGGTCTACAGTGTGAACTATTAACAAATACAGACAGCCTCTGTTTCTTCAGCCAATTCGGGCATGTGATTCAGCCCTGAGTTGGGGTCCTTCATTTGCTGAATGTTTGCAAATTATAACTGGGACATGACGGACTGTCATGTCTCTTAAATCATGAACATGTGTGGCCTCTTTCTAAATTAGCCCTCATTCCCAGTAAAAAAGAACTTATATTTTTTTGTTCCCCTCTGCTCTCTTCCACATGCCAAAGAAACAACTAGATGGACTCAAGATTCATTTAAGCCTCTGCTGGACTTGCCAAAATCATCACACTTCACACCATCTGTTGCCTGATAAGCCTATGCCAATGTCCCCAACTGGTAGAGAAGATCTTTGGCCTCAGAGAATATTTTCCATTGACATTCTGCCCAGCTTGTAATGAGCCCCAATGTAGGATGAACAGCTTTCCAAACCAGAAAAAAAAAATCTACATCAGCAAGGTATTTTTGGACCAGGATGCAAGGTATCCTCCACACTAACCTCACCATTTTTTTCATCTAGTACTACAGCTAGCAGTTTCAATTTTGCTCCCATTAGGTGTCAGTGCCCACAAAGAATGAATATTTTGGCAGAGACCTGTTCCTCATCAGCCTGGCTGCAGAGAATTTCTGCCACTTTAGCCTGCTGTGAAGTCATGGGTGCCACACTTTTAACTGTGAGGTATGCCCTCATTGCCTTTGCCTGTCCAGTAAATAGCAGAGGTATTACAATATCCAGCACCTGTAGGTGAATGACCCATGCAAGTATACCACTCTCATTGGGCAGCTTGGTGTTGGTCACTTAAAAGTAATTCTAATGGTGAAGGTTCATTCAAATACTAGAGATTACTGCTTGGCAAGGATACTGAGGTACAAAGATAGACAATAAGAGATACAAACTACAAGGAAGCATAGCAATGTCATACTAAGCTATAATGTGTATATTCCAATTTTTTCATATATGTTCGTGTGTGTTCATGTGGTGCATATATGTATATAACTATGTACCTGTGTCTTAGGGTTTCTATGCCTGCGCAAACATCATAACCAAGAAGCAAATTGGGGAGGAAAGGGTTTACTCACATTACACTTCCACATTGCTGTTCATCAACAAAGGAACTCAGGACTAGAACTCAAGCAGGTCAGGAAGCAGGAGCTGATGCAGAGGCTATGGAGGGTTGTTACTTACTGGCTTGCTTCCCCTGGCTTGCTCAGCTTACTCTCTTATAGAACCCAAGACTACCAACCCAGGGACGATACCACCCACAATGGGCTGGATCCTCCCCCCCTTGATTACTAGTTGAGAAAATGCCTTACAGCTATATCTCATGGAGACATTTCCTCAACTGAGGCTCCTTTTTCTGTCAAAACTTCAGCTTATGTCAAGTTGACAAATAAAACCAGAAAGTACAATTGACCACTTGTCAACTTGACACACAAACACATTTTTGATGCCTAACCATTTAAGACTATCTAGGATCAGTTTAACAAATTATTGTATACTGATTAAGCAGAGTCAAATAATCAAGATTTCCCCTGTCTTCACTGGCACATGTGATGAATTGAGAGATGTCAGAGTTGATCAAGAAAAAATATATGATCACGAGATAATTATTAATATGACATTTATTTGGATGCCACTACAACATATTGTCATATATACATATATATATATATATATATATATATGTGTGTGTGTGTGTGTGTGTGTGTGTGTGTGAGAGAGAGAGAGAGAGAGAGAGAGAGAGAGAGAGAGAGAGAGACAGAATGGGACAGGAAACAGGAAATGCCCGTTATAACATCAGATTTCCCAAAAGAAAGTGGCACAAACCATTACCTGAATGGAAAAGATAAACAAGTCAAGAAAATTACCAGGAGGTCTGACAGATCCATGAAGCAACATAAAATAGTCTCTGGGAAAAGATTTCTAAAAAGCTCCAATGGGGGTTTTATAACCCTAAAGTTTATCCTATTTATGCCCAGTGGATGTTGGTTACAGTGTTTTAGACTATTTAAAGCAGATGGGTTATGGATTTCTAAAAATGGGTTTAATCTGACTTAGTTTTTTGGTTGGATTAATAAGCAATAATTAAATATTACTTTGACCTAATAACTCATTAGTGGTACTCTAAAGATATAAGCAATATAAAATCAACACAGGGTCTTCCCATAATTCATTTTTGAATTATGTAAAACCTTCATTGGAAGCAAACTCTTGGGTTGCTCAGGGAAAACAGCAAAACTTTAATCCCAGAAACAGGAAAAGAATGGCAGATAGTATGGAATGAATAGAAAACAATCTGTTTCCATCTGGGAAAACAATAAAACCTCCCCAAGCATAGGACACATTGGTGTCCTTAGAGGAGGATTCATGTAGAAAGATGTGGGGAACATCCTCTATTTCTGGAGGAAGAGCAGTCCATTATCTGCCTTAGGATCCTACGCCAATGCTAAGCAGAAGCCTACCACCACAACGAACTTTCTCCAAAAGTTGACAACTAACTCATGGAATCTTTTTGCCATGAAGGGGACATATATAAACATTGAAAATCCCCAAACATGAGAATTTCATCCAGTAAGAAAGAGGCTAACTCTGAGCGAGCATGGACTAGGGCACAAAAAAAACACTCTGTCTACCATGATTCTAGATTTGGTATCAAGCAAGAGGAGTGCACTTCCCAGAAGGGTCATCCCTGGGTTCAGATATGCAGGATTATTTATGACCTAATGAGGGCAGAGGAGAAACACCTACACAGCACTCTGCTGTTTTACTATCTGTATTTAGATACTTGTGGTGTACTCGAAGCATGAATAAGAGCACAAAGTCACAAAGACAGCTTAAGTTCTCACTGGAAAAAGTCCATCCTCTACAACAACAGTCTGGCATATAAAAAGGAATGACCATGTTTGAATGTGAATATAGTTTAACTCTGTATGACATCATGGTGATTTGAATATGCATGGCTCAGGGAGTGACACTATTAGATGTGGCCTTGCTGGAGGAAGTATGTCACTATGAGAGTGGGCAATGAGACCCTCTTCCTAACCACATGAAGCCAGTATTTTCCTAGGGGCCTTCAGAAGAAAATGTAGAACTCTCAGCTCTTCCTGCACCATGCCTGCCTAGATGTTCCTGCCTTGATGATAATGAACTGAACCTCTAAATCTGTAAGCCAATTCCAATTAAATGTTGCTCTTATAAGAGTTGCCTAGGTAGTGTTGTCTGTTCATAGAAGTAAAACCTTAACTAAGACAGAAGTTGGTGGTGGTTTGAATATGCTTGGTCCAGGGAGTGGAACTATTAGGAGGTATGGCCTTGTTGAAGTAGATATGGCCTTGTTGGAGGAAGTGTGTCACTGTGGGGGAGGACAATTAGACCTCCTCTTAACCACATTGAGCCAGTCTTCTAGAGGCCTCCAGATTAAGATGTAGAACTCTTAGCTCCTCCTGCACCATGCCTGTCTAGATGCTGCCATGATCCTGCTTGATGATAATGAATTGAACCTCTGAACTTGTAAGCCAATCTAATTAGAGAGATGGCTCATAGGTTAAGAACACTGACTGTTCTTCCAGAGGTCCTCAGTTCAATTCCCAGCAACCACATGGTGGCTGATAACCATCTTAATGGGATTTGATGCCCTCTTCTTATGTGTCTGAAGACAGCTACAGTATACTCAAATACATGAAATAAATAAATGAAAAGAAAGAATTGCTTTGGTCAAGGTGTCTGTTCACAGCAGTAACACCCTAACTAGGACAAACTGTAAGCCAGCCTCAATTAAATATTGTCCTTACAAGAGTTGCCTTGGCCAAGGTGTCTGTTCACAGTAGTAAAACCCTAAGTAAGACAAACACTATGCTCGATATTCAATCAAAAAGTGGGAGATGCAAAATAAAGCAAGGGAAGGCTGTATACTGCCAATAGCTAAAATAATTAATATGACAGGACTCAGAGATGAATTAAATACTGGAATAATCCACAAGGGAACATGACTATGATTAATATATTTTAGGCAGTAACATAAAAGATGAAACATCTACAAATACATGGGAAACTTCTGTAAGAAATGTAAAAGAATAAAATAAAACTACTACAAATATTCACACATGTGAAATCAGAATTGAAGATGTCTTGGCAAAAGAGTTTACATCAGCGTGCATAACTAAATTTGGCAGTATATAAGAAGAGTGCCATGGTCCCTGTGCAAGATAACATGGAAATTTTTGAAGCATTCTGTATTTCTTAAACACTGTTTTGAAAGAATTTTTGATGGGTTTACAAGCCAATTTATTAGAGGCAATAAAAGAATTGATGAATTATAAAACAAGTCTGTTCGAGTTATTTTGTTAATATTTAAACAGATTTAATATAAAAAGATTTACACCAGGAAAAATTCCACCTTCCAAAGGCTCTTCAATAATGCATGCATTAGTACATATTGGATGAAACCTGAAAGAAAAAAATCAAATGAGTCCAAAAAATATTTGAAAGACAATAATCATGAACTTTATAAAAATAATTAAATATTTCAAAAGAAAGATCCTAGATGTGCAGAGAAAGACAAACAGAATAAATGCCAAAATAATATGGCTACTGAAAATAAAATATTATTACAAGATTTTCAAAATAAAGGATGAAATTAAGCACATTACTTAAATAGGAGCAAAGTATAACACCAGAAAACTGTGTAACTCGCAAAATAGTGGAGTATCACATTACAGTAATAAAAAGGGAAACCCAGAACTTGTTCCATCAAGTGTGTCCCTTAAAAGTGCTAAAACATAAAAGTGTTTTAGCCAAGCAATAAAGAATTTTTTCCCTAGAATATCTGAGTCACACGAAAGGTTAAACAACATTCCTCAGTAAAAAGAAACAAAAGTCCAAGTACAGTGTCTTAGAAATGCTTGTCATTTTGTCTTAAACAATGGGAAAATTAGCTAGACACACAGAAAAACCTTTAATATGCATATTAAAGGAAAATAACTAAAGCTGATAATATTTGTGGTATATGAAGTATTTGAGTTAATATCAACAGATTTTAAATGTTTATTTAACAACAATTAATACATTAACAATTAATAAAAGTACAAGTATATACCAGTGTTCTACTTAATTTTTGTTGTTGAAACAAACATGACCAAAGGCAATCTGAAGAACAAATTTATAGTCCATCACTGAGGGAAGGAATTCAAGGCATCAACTTGGGGGCAGAAACTAAAGCAGACTCCATGAAGAAATGCTACTCACTCACTTGCTTCTTGCTTGCTCACTATCTTGCTTGCTTATACAGTCTGGACCCATTTGTCTAGGGATGGCACTGTCCACAGTAGAACAGACAGACCTACTTATATGAGAAGATACTCGATAAACATGCCCATGTGCCAATCTGATAGAGGCAATTCCTCAACTGAGCTTCTGTCTTCCCACATGTGTCAAGCGGATGATTCGTAATCAAAAGGAGAAACTAATCTATAAATTTAAAATGGCCATTTTTGCTAGAAGTACAAATGGTTGTCAAACAAAATAACAGCACCACATTTTAAATTTTCACATAGGTCCTTAGAAAGTCAAAGGACAACTCTATGTACATAGGAAAAATTTATGAAACACACAGTTTTTTAAAGAGTATAATTTCTCAGTACAAACTAAGAGTAGCTTGTCACTATGTTCATGTTTTCTTTGAAGATACTGTGTGTTTTAGTTCACTTTATCTCCCTAAGAGTTTTGATTCAGGGATGCTACAAATGCTAGATACACAGGAAAAATGACATATGGAAAATTTGTCACATCCTCAAGCAACATTACTACTAAGAGATGAGCTATGATCATCACTAATGCTTCCAGACTTCATAAACTACCCTGCCATCATGACAAAGGATGTTAAAATAAACCAGATCCAAACCCACATGAAAAATACAGGGTAAGAAGTAATCATCTTCTAAATATTCATCCTAGAAGCTTGCATACCATAATAGGAAAAAGAAAATGCTCAACTAATAGAAAGTATTTTTATTTAATAACTATTCTACTAGCAATACATTAGGAAGTAATAAGATGTCACAGAAAAATTCCAGATTATAAATAGATGATAATTTGTGTTATTTAGGGAACGAAAGTTTGAAAGAACAGTCTAACATTGGTAAAAATCTAGAACCATACATGCCAAAGTAATCACAAGGTGATTGAAGACAATTCGGTTTACTGTTTTATCTGTATTTCTAACCCTTTGATAGCACTTTAAAAAGAAAAATTCTAAGACAGAAGAAAATATGTGTGAATATTTTAATCTCTTTACATGACTGTTATTCTTTAGGAAAACAGAAAAAAAAATTAAAACCCTATTTTTCTACTTCCTTAAGTGAAAATTTAAAATATCTGAATGTGAAATTGCTGAAGTTAAATTTAATTTAAACTGAGAAAGTTAAATTATTTCCAGTACATATTATTCAAAATGCTATCATACTATGTTGCTGAAAATGCTCAAAATCTTTCTCAATATTGCTGGGATACCTTAATAAGGAAATCATTATAGACATATGTATTAGAATATTTGTGTTATAATAAGTTAATCAGGAAAGGAACCAACAAAGAAATTTCAGCCAAGTGATTATAAAGAAATTGTGCTAAGATACAAAGGAGATAAATAAATGGAAATGGCCAAAGGTCCATTTATAAGCACATTCAGATCCAGTAGTAATTATAATTATCCTTACTAGTTAGAAGAGCTCTGTGTTACTGCTGAGTTAAAGATGTTCTATTTAGGAAACCTTTATAGTATATGGTGTGATCATGAAGTTCTTTGTGGTAGCAGGGACAGGTTGGTATCGGCCCCTTCAGGACGCACCATTATGAACACCACTCCTTATTTCCAGTGTTAGTTCTCTACTTCAAAGACCCAATTTCCATGATCTAGACAAAGTTAAGTGTTTTCTACTAGAATTCTACTCTTGTTCCTTGCTCCCTACATTTTCTCTATTCAAGTCAGGATTTGTTACCCTTATTCTTAGAACTATCAAGGAACCTCAAATGGCATCTTCAAATGAAATGTAATTTATAAGGGCTGGAAGGACAGCTTATAACATGCTTTTGACACAAGCCTGAGAATCTGGGTTGTGCTCTCTAGGACCATTATAAAATGTCAGACATGGTGAAGTGCGTGATCACAGCAGTAAGCCTATGAAGACAGGAGGAATCCTGTGCCTGGTTGTCCAGCCAGCCTCAACCAGTAGTGAGCTCAGTCAAACACCCTGTCTCAAAAATAATTGGTGAGCAAAAAGGACACCACACATCAACCTTTGTGCACACATATGTATACATTATATGCACAAATATATGCTATCATATTATTAGTCTTGTTTCCTTGATCAGATTTATTAAAACCTGAAACATAGTTTAGGGAAATGGAAATTATTTACCTACCCATTACTTCTGTGTCTAGCATAAATGTGATAGAATCAATGGCTTTAGTTATCTGGTGAGCACAAGTTGTCTCAGACAGTGGGACACACTAAGTATTCACAGAGTGTGTACTGCTTTAATAAGTTGAGTAAATGGGAAAACATATTAGGAGGCCTCAAGAAAAAACTCAGAGCACATTCCATTTTACTTCAGAAAAATTTTATACCAAATCTACTTAAACATCGTTCTAAGGCTGCAGCTCCCAAGTAAAAGCTAGGTTTTGATTTTCCTCCAACCATCAAGGGTCTCAATTGATCTTGTTCAATTCTATCTACAACTTGTCATCTTCATGAGCCAAGTCTTATAGGCAAGGTTAATATCAGGCTGATACAAGCTGTGTGAGATATACAGAAATTCTGCACTGGATAAGACCACAGAGCAATCAAAGCAACAGCTAGTCTATGAAGTTTACTTAGAATTTATTAAGAAAAATAAGCACACTTACATTGACTCATTAGAAGCTGTTTCTTCTCTAATACATGAAGGAAAAAAACTGACCTGAAGGATTTGTGTGCCAATGATTCACAGAAGTGTAATTGATCATGGGTGAAAATGAAGCAAAATTAGCCACCTTAAACAGAGGCAGAAGGATGATGTTCAGGGTCCCTCAGGGTGGCAATGTGAGTTTAAGGCCAACTTGGGCAGTTTAGTGAGATCCTGTCTTACAGTAGAAAGTTAGAAGAAAGCTGTTGTTATAGCTCAGCGGTAGAACATTTACATAGCATGCAGAAATTCCTAAACTTAATCCTGTACTACATACCAACTCAAGGTAAACAAATATATGTGTACTGTCCTACATAATTCATCCTTAAAAAGAAATGCCATCTGACCAATGATAAAACATAAGTGAATTCTGAGGACACCGTGCTTAGTGAAAGGAGCTATTCACAAAAGGATCAAGTGCATGGTTTATTTCTGTGAGATAGCTAGTGTGGTCCACAGGAACAAAGAGCATTGGTGGCTGCTCTCCTGTGGGAGGGAGAAAAGAGAAAGTTGTTTAAAAGAGGCAGAGATCAGTTTTGCAAGATGAATATCATTCTGGGGATTAGTTCAACAATGCTGAATATTATTAATACCATTGAACTATAAATTTATGAATGATCAATAAGCTACATTTTCTTGTTTATTTTTTACTAGGATTAAATAATTTTTAAAAATTAGATTTGCTTTGAATTCAAGTAAATATTCTTCTAAGTAGATGAAGAAAGGAAACAAATTAGTGAGAATCAGAGTAGAACAATCTCAAGTATAAAACTTAAGATATTTAATACCTTGAACTAGAAATACATACAATGGATATTGCATCAGGATCCAATCAGAAAGTTCATACTGTGGAATGCTCTGATCGGGACATGGCCTTTTCTTTTCAAGTACCAGTAGCTGTGATTACCCATAGGAAATCTACACAAGACAGGGACAAGAGACCAGCCTTTACCTTCTAGTCATGGAGGTGGAGAGAGGCTCAGGAGGCCATGCTCATTTCTAAGGATTTATAGGCAGTTCACAATTGTTCAGGAGACTTTCTTCAGTGATGTGGCTGCTCATAAGTTGCCCATGTAAATAACCTTCATCCAAGTTCCTGTAGGAACCAAACTAGACTTGAGTGAAACTGTTTCTCTGATTTGTGGTTGGCACCCGGTCTGGGATGTAGGGATACTTGTTTTATTCGTCACCCTGAGAAGTTTATGCAACAGCCTACAACCTTTAAAACTCAGCATTTGGAGTGGCAGAGATAGCTTAATGGTTAACAGGACTTATTGCTATTACAAAGACCTGAGTTCAGTTCCCAGCACCCATATGATTGATCATAACCACCTTAATATCAGCTCCAGGGGATCCTATACACATGTGGTACACACCTAAGTTCACATGGACAAATTACAAACACAAACATATAACAATATATAAAGCTTTAATAGATAGCTAAATAATTTCAAAAGCCTAGAAGCAGGACGTTTCTCAGAAACATGCACTAATATGATTCCTTCAGTAAGTAGAAAACAAGTCTGGTATGAGCTGACACATCTTAGTTCTCCCATGAGAATTTGTGGGGCAAGTGGAATCATGTCACCAGACAGAAATTTGGTAAGGTTGAATGGATTCAGAAACCCCAGTATTCTCATATCGTGTTGTTGTAAAAATATAAAAATAAAAATGTATTGTTGGTCTTTTACCCCACTAGGTCTGTACCTCGGTGCCCCAAGATATCTGCTAGATATCTTGACGGAAACACAGCCCAGCCACACACTTTCCTACACTCAAACCCTCACATAAAGGAACACACAACACAATAATCTTAGATCCAATTGGTAAGATATAATTGCCCACTTAAACATACAAAGCCCGGTACTATCCATCCCTTGAGAACATTAATAACAACCTGTAAATACACAGAGCAGAATCTTAACATCACCTGCCATCTTGTCCTGCCACGGCTTCTCCCCTCTCTCCGTCTCCTCTCTCCCTCATCTCCTTTCTCATCTCCTCCTCTTCCTTCAAACTTCTCTCCCACCCATCCTTCCTTATCCTCCAATGACAGGCCTCCTTCTATCCTGTACCTGCCCCTCACCAGTACTTTACAAATTCAATGGTTCTGGTGAAGTCACCTGAGTTGAGTCCTTGACTAGCAGCTGTCTTGGGGCAGTGGAATTAGCATCAAAATACAGTTACTTCAGGGCAAACCACAACAATATTGGAGGATGGTAAGAGTTTCATCTACTTCAGACAAGGTTCCTGTCCTGGAACAGCAACTACGATGGAAAGGACTGTGATAATCGAGTCATGAAGGGTCCCGAAGTGCCTTTGAGAGCATCTGTCTTATAGAGCTGTAACACTTTGAAGAAGAGAAATCTCTCCAGAAGCTATCCCCGTTGGAAGCTAGTGGAGCAGACCAGTCACTTCAGTCACTTCCAGCTTGGTGGCTCTGACCTTGGCTCCTAGCCACCTACTGTGCTCCATCACCATCAGTTTATCATCCCAAAGCACCACAGGACTCCAGAGCAGGGAAGGCTGAGGAAGAGATCTAGCAGTTCACCTCAATCTGACTCCCCCTCCCCTTCAGAGACTGCAACTCTGGCAGCTCTGGCCAGCCCCACAGAGGTCCACATATAGCATCTGGTATATAGACCTGCAAGAATTTATTATATTTGAGTTTTTCTTTGAATCAATAGGAAACTTATATAAATATTTGAAGGAGACTTCCACACAGTGGGTGTTCCATCCCAGATCCTGGATTAGGCACAAACTGCACCCAAACTCCTGTTTTCCCAGAGAGAGCCTTTACTAAGCCAAGTTCTGATTCAGACAGAAAAGCAGCAGCAAATGACCTAGCAGGTATATTTTTTAAGAAGAAGGAAAAAAGTGGAGAAGTCTGTGTAAGAATGAGCTAGGCTGCAGTGGCCTGTTCATTGGGCATATTAATTTGGTGGCCCAAAGGGGGCTTATGACTGTTGGACTTCAATACTTTCATAGCTGGACTTTAGTAGTCAGCCTCAGAATGTGGATAGACCTTGGTGGTTGGCTTTAGGAATGTAATCTAACGGTTTTCGGCAAGGCAGAGGGAATGGGAGAGAAGAGTAAGATCTGCCAGAGCCATGTTTGCCAGGCCCAGGCTGACAGAACTTCTGAAATATGGAATGCGGCTTCTTTGGGTTGTTTTTTATACACTTTATCTATTTTGATTAGCATCTGCTATTATCTTTCAAATCTTTTGGTATGTGACAATCTTTGTCCAATTCAAGCATGGCAGCAAAACATGGATATACTTAGTATATTATACTTAATTAAACAAACTTGCAGTAGAATTGGCTTAAACATTTTTTAAAATGTGGTATTTGTAAGTTATCATATACACAGAACTTAGAGCAGCCACAATTCAAATGTTTTTTCCAAGCCATGAGTGAGTCCTTCATTCCCAACTGAAATGATAACTCACTATTAAGTTAAATTTATATAAATACACAATGGTGTATGAAACACATGCTCTTTCTCAGAATAGCCTTGTTTTTTATCTTGAAATCCAAATGAGGATAAGGGTGTGGCTTATTTGTAATGTGCTTGCCTGACAAGCACAAAACTCTAGGTTCTATTCTCAGTATAAGAACAAGATGGAAATGGAGGAGGGGAAGGAGGAGGAGGGTGGGGAAGCACAAAGGAAGAAGGAACAGGAGAAGGGATGGATGGGTAAACTGTGGATTTACGTGGTATGCTAGTATAGTCTAGAACATTTTACAATTACAATCCTACTAGTGAAAGGAAAATACTCAACATCACATATGTACTTCATAGCTCATGTTCCTTTACAGTTCTGTGGGGAAAGTGACTGGTCAACAGGTTATTTGAAGAAAAGCAGTCAGGTCTTGGTACCATGACTGCCAAAGTCTGGAGATGCTTGGATCCTTTGATAAAACGCTCATGTTCCCACAGATCGTGTGCACTTGCTTTCCCATGGAGGGTCATCTCCAAACTACCCACAATGCCTAGTAATATTAATCCTAGACTGGCTGTACTATACTATTTAAGAAGAACAAGACAAAAGGCGTGTCTCCTAAATATTTTTTTTCATCTATTGTTTATTAAACCCACAGACAGAGTCGGACTCTATAGACATGGTAGGCTAACTCTATTACAAAAAAAAAAAAAAAAAAAAAAAAAAAAAGACTCTCTTTTCATAAAGCGCTCTGCTTTCCTTCTAGCAAAATCTTGAAAGTAAACTAAAAATAATCCAGTCCACCAGTTTTAGATTAAGACCATCAAAAGCAACACGGCAGAGAATTACTGTAACTGTGTGTGTAATGATTGTTCTAGGATGTTCCAATGTACCAGTAAATTACCATGGACAGAACTCCAAATGCTACAGCTAAATGAAAAACTAAATCACTTTTAAATGTAGAAACACACACATACACACACACACAGAGAGAGAGAGAGAGAGAGAGAGAGAGAGAGAGAGAAAGAGAGAAAACACAGCAAATTCAGGAAATTGTTTGGATGACTTATAAGTAAATTTTCAAACAGTCCAAGGCCCAGGGGTCACGTGACTCTATTTTCCTTCCCTGGTTCCCAAGGCCTTTATGGAACCAGCCAGAAAAGTTCTTAAAGTTCGTGTATTTCCTGAGTCTTGGCATTTCAGAAGTGAGAAGGCACAATGGAAATGTTTCCGGCTCTAGTGGCAAATACTGTTTAACAGGGCTGATTCACAGCCATGAGAGTCCCTCTTCAAACAAAACCTATCACTTACCAGTGACGTCTATGGCCGCCGGGTGTTTGTTTCAGTTGGTGACTTCGTACATGAAATATGACTAATATGCAATGCTCAAAATAAGTTTATATCTCTTCCATCCCCAGTTCCCACCAGCTCCTTCCCACACACACTTGTTTTAAATGAATGAAAAGTAACCAAAACAATCCAGATGGCTACGTGCCATCATGAGCATAGTCATCACCTTAAAGCAAAACAAATATCCTAGCTCCTCCCCCTAACCCTCTCACGAGTGTCCCCGTCCTTCTCATTATACAGAGCTGTCCTTCTGGAGATGATTAGAGAATGTTGGAAGACAACAAACATTGCACCAAAGGCTACCTGCACACACGCATGTATCTGAGTAAACACCTATGACACCCAGCAGAGAAGGACGTCACAGATTAGTTCCCTCCTGTGTGAAATAAACAATGAACAAATCCCAACTCAGCCTCTTACTCCTCACACCTGAATGTAGCCCTAGGTAGCGCTCAAGCACAGGGTCGTATGAATTCCATCATCTAGTAAACTGTTATTGCATGCAGGATTAGGGAGATGAAGGGGAAGTATTAAATTAATAATTAAGCAGTTGGCAATAATATAAATAAGTGAGGGGGCATCACAAGAACATACTTCCTCTATTATTTCCAGGAAATAATAATGTAACAGAGATTAGAGAGAACAAAAGCAAGGCTGGAGAGATGGTTCAACTATTCTGAGCATGTGTCTAGCAGAGGACCCAGTTTGGTTTCCCATACCCATATGGGTCTCCTCACAATGGCCCATAATGGTCTAGGAGATCAAATGCCCACTTCTGGTTTCCATAGGCATGTGTGGGCACACACACACGCGCGCGCTTAAAAATAACTTTTTATATAAATCTTACTAGATTTCTTATTTATTTCTTTACTTACTTATTTTCTTACTTACTTACTTACTTACTTACTTACTTTACTTACTTACTTACTTACTTACTTACTTACTGAGACAGATTTGCTCTGTGTAGTTCTGACTGTCCTAGAACTTGCTCTGTAGACTAGGCTGTCCTAGAACTCAGAGATCCACCCACTAGGTTTAAGTACACCACTGAGGAACATTAAGCTTACTCAGACGTCTGTGAAACCAATTTCTGAAATGTCTTTAATCTCACAAACTCGAACCCTTATGCCTTTCTCCTTTCATTTTCAGTACTGGTGAGTTGCTTGTCTCTTTAAGTACGCTACAGTCCTTATCCAAACAGAATTACATAAACTTTTCTTTTGCAAATTGGCTCATTTCACTTAGCCAACATTGCAAGTTTCATTGATGTTATAACATGGATTAATATCCCCTTACTTTGAGGCTAGATAATATTCAATCATGTGCATTTAAAACAAAATGTGTTCATTTGCCAATATACATTTGGTTGGCTTCTAACTTTTGGCTATTGTGGGTAAAATAGTTGTGAACTAAATATATAAACATCATTTCAATCCTCTGCTTTCAATTACTGTGTATATAGAAGAAATGGAATTGCTGGATCCTATGATGTTATTTTCCATAGTAGTTGTAACCATTTTACATTCCAACTAACAGTTCCCAAATATCTGTGTTTCTCTATACCCCTCTCTAATACGTGTTATTTTCTGGTTTTCCCATTTTGTCTTCTGTTTGGACAATAGCTTTCCTAATGCATGTGAAGTGCTATCTCATTGGGATTCAATTTGTTTTCTAAGGTAAAATTTCCAGAAAGCTATCTGTTCTTTCAGAAGACATTTAAAACAACAGAGGAGTGCTCAAAAAGAATGGTAGATGTGCAAGTGATTTATGAAGAACCTCTTCTCATTGGATACCTGTCTCACCCAACCTCGACCATCAAGGAAGACACGACCAGAGGAGATCTTCTTCAAGCAGTTTACTCAGGAACCTTGATACAATCTTCTACTCTGGGGAACGCCCTACATCAGCTTAAGTACCCAACACCAACCAACCCCAACATGCCACGTGGGTCATGCAGACAGGCTGTCACTATGAGGAACCTAGCAGGCCAGGCAGGCATAACCAAATAAGGACCTGTTTACTACAAGGAGCGCTCACCATCAGGAGGGTGGAAGGCGGAAACCAGCGCCATCTTTGAGGCACGACACGTCGCAGCTCCCTACAGTTCCCCCTTTTTGTTTAATTAATCAAGCAGGCAAAGGCACCACAGAGCATGGCGCCCCCCACCCCCGTCTTAGGATCATCCCTCATTAAACCCGTCTTAGGACACCTCGTCACCCACAAGGTTCCATGCCTTAGGTAGAAGGGAAGTTGCCCGTCACTGGACAGGGTCACTCACACATACTCAGGGGCAAGGTGCAACTAGGTCTTCTGAATACCATAAGCCAGGCTTGAGGGGACTGTCCTGCCTCAATGGCTGCAAATGCCTGTACCACCATAGCCGTGTGCCGCCTCTGGACAAACCTCATTCTACAGAGACACCACAGGCTCACTAGGGAGACCAGCAGCAAGAGTCCAGCTAGGGCTCCCATACCCGCCCACTCCCTCAGATGATTCATGGCAACAGCAATCCAAAATGACAATCCCAGATGCCAGTCCAGCATCTGCACGTGTGGAGCTCACGGTCACGATGGCTACACGTAGCTGATCCATTAAGAAATCGAATTCTCCAGTCCAATTACCCAGAAGATAACTTGACAACTGTTTAGACAGATTAGCTGCACGTGTAAAATTTTCATTCATCATTGTGTATAAAAACAGGTATTATTAGAGCACACCAAAACCTCCCGAAACGCCTGACTAACATTACTAACAATACAAACAAAAGGAAGATAAACACATAAAGGAGTGGGCTTAAAGATCATGGCGTATCGGCATGGGTCTTGGGAACATTGATAGTATCCCCCACCGGGGCTCTGTTTGGACCAGCACTTGGGTCACACTGAGAAGTGTCAGCAACAGCAGGATCTTCATTCTTGCTGCACCTCCTGGTCAAACTCTCGGGGACCCACAACGGATCTTGCCAGTTCTGGGGAAACACACAAACAGACCCTCTCGCCCACGCCAGCACAGGATCGGGCCCATGCCATAAGCCAGTGGCACATCTTTCCACTTCACATAATCTTTCAACGTGCCCGCCTGACACTGATGTCAGTCAGTGGCAGAAAGGCCATCATCATCCATAATCAAAAAATTAAGAGTAAAAAGGGCTAAGGATATCTGTTCCTTGGGAGTTCTGCCATGGCCTATTCCCCCTTTTTGTTTAATTACGCATTCCTTCAAGGTACGATGTGCTCGCTCAACAATACCTTGACCTTGGGGATTATAAGGCAGGCCATGGCTCAACTTCACATCCATCTTTTGCAAAAGGATTGAAAGAGTGGGCAGTGTATGCTGGGCCATTATCAGTCTTTAAGTGTTGGGGATTTCCCCAAGCAGCCCAGGCTTCTAGTCAGTGTCCAATAACATTGCGTGCCTTTTCCCTACTCATAGGGGTAGCATGAATGACACCTGAGCAGGTATCCACAGAAATATGAATGTATTTTAGAGTCCCAAATCCAGATATGTGAGTCATGTCCATTTGCCAAATCTTTACGGGCAAGAGGCCTCTAGGATTAACCCCTACACTAGGGGGATGGTGAAAAGTAATACACTGTTGACATCCTAAAACTATCTGTCGAGCATCTGCTCGTGACAGATGAAACATCTGCTGTAAGGTTTTGGTAGGAACATGAAATTGTTGATGAAACTGTCAGACCTGATCCAATGATGAGCTTAAGAAGATACACTCCATTCGGGTACATCGATCCACAAGATCATTTCCCTCACTTACAGGACCAGGCAAGCCTGTATGAGGTCTGATATGCTGGGCAAAAAACTTGTGATCTCTTTCCCAGATCAATTCCTGAAGTTCCCTCAATAGCTGGCATACCTTCTGCTAATTTTAATAGGGCCAGCCACTTCTAATATCTTAACTGCATTAACAACATATGATGAATCAGAGAGCAAATTAAAGGCAAAAGAACAATTTTTAAACACTTCCAGCACAATCTTGAGTTCAATTACTTGTGGAGAGCTGGGTTGATATTGACACAAAATTGGCTCTTGATGGTCAACCATATATGCTCCACAGCCAGTTTTAGATCCATCTGTAAAAATTTTTGGGGCCCCCTGTATGGGAACACTGGAGGTAACCTTAGGAAAAATTACGGGATGTTCCTTAAAAAATGATAGCAAAGGATGTTTTGGATGACTATGGACTATCCCTCCATAGAACCCACAGCGTAATATGGCCCAATCATCCACAGTGCCACATAAGATTTTTATCTGCTGACTTGTATAGGGCACTATAATAGAGGTTGGGGACACACCAAAGAATTGAGTGCATTGTTGGATCCCATTCAGGGCTAATTCTGCAATGGCTGTAGGATAGTACTCTACTGATCTAGCTGGAGAAGCCTTGGGATAAACCCAAAGCTGAGGGCCATCTTGCCACAACAATCCTGTGGGCTGCATGTAGGTGGCTAGAATGCATAATATGATGTCTGCACCCTCCTTCTGTCGATGTAAACCGGCGCTTTGTAATCTTTTTTCCACCTTCTTTAAAACTTCCCTTGCTTCATCAGTCAATTGTCTAGGAGCATCCAAGGCCGAATCCCCAGCCAAAATATTATACGATGGTTTTAATTCATGATTTGTTAATTTTAAATAACATCTGACCCAATTAATATCTCCTAGTAATTTTTGAAAATCATTAAGAGTCTTAAGATTATCTTTCCTCAATTCAACCTTCTGGGGGATAATGGTAAAAGGACTTACTTTTGCTCTGACTTCCATGCCTTGTTGCAATTTCATTTATCTGTGCATAAACTTCCCCAGGGAAACCTATCTGCTGATTAGCAAAACACCCTTGCCCTAACAGCATGTCTCTGTCCCAGACTGCCCGCCCACCTCCTGCCGCTAAATTGGCAGCAGCCTGTTCATTGGCATATTCAATTAGAAAAGCTCTCCAATCTAGATACTGCCCTGGGCTGAGGCACGCTCGCGCCAGGTTGGTCCAATCATTAGGAGTCATGCAAAATCTGTGCAGAGCCTCTATCTGAGCAATAGTAAAGGAGGCACTGATACCATATGTTCTCACTGACTCAGCCAAGGCTTTAATCACCTTGAAATCAAGAGGCTCATGATATCTTTGTTGATTAGCATCCACATAGACAGGATAGGCCAAATGCAGCTCAGTACGAACTGCTCTCCACACTTCAGGGCAGAATGTACTACCCAAAACTCTACTTACTCCCTCTACAACATTGCAGGGAGGAGGAGCCGAGGGGAACCGCCAGGAGGTTCCTCCGCCATTTTAGGCTTTTTCCTTTTCTTCTTCTGTCTATTCCTTAGAGACTATTTCCTCATTTGATCTATCAACTCTTGTAATTCTTCTGAATCTGTTTCGTCTGTTTCCTCCTCTGTATCTGTCTTTTCTGAGTCTGTCTCCTTTGCGCTTCCCTGCTTTTCTGACCTCTCCTCTTGAAGCATTTCTAGGGCAGCTTGCCCCTTCTCTATAGCTGCCTGACAGCATTTCTGATCCTCAAGGCAACTATGCACTAAGCGCCACACTGGACGGTCTCCAGGTCTTAGAGTCCCCTGTTCCCAGGCAAAATCAAGGTCTCTGCCTAACTTGTCCCAGCTTGCCACCGTGAGATTACCGGAGACTTCGAACCAAGGTGCAATGGCATCGCATTCGCTCAAAAATCTCTCTATGGTGCTCCTTTTTATTTTTAACTTCTTTCGCTCAAACAGCTCTTAAAGAGCCAGAAAAGTTGGATGAGACTGTGAGGTCCCCATGACAAAAATTTTCTATGCTGCTACGGCTAAATTCACTGCACATCTTGCTACTTTCAGTTCGCTGCTACCGAGAACTTTCTTGCTCACTACCCTGAGACTTTATGGCCGCTTATTTCCTGCGGTCTTTATGGTCCCACCCTACCTTGGGAACTTACCAGTGCTACCCTGACTGCAAGAAGTTCTGATCTCAGGAGTTCTCTGTACGGGCCACCACTTGTCGCACCCAACCTCAACCAGCAAAGAAGACACGACCAGAGATCTTCTTCAAACAATTTATTCAGGAACCTTGATACAATCTTCTACTACCCCGGGGAACACCCTACATCAGCTTAAGTACCCAATGCCAACCAACCCAATGTGCCACGTGGGTCATGCAGACAGGCTGTCACTATGCGGAACCTAGCAGGCCAGGCAGGCATAGCCAAATAAGGACTTGTTTACTACAAGGAGCGCTCACCGTCGGGAGGGTGGAAGGTGGAAACCAGCGCCATCTTTGAGGCACGGCACGTCGCAGCTCCCTACAGGTACCACCTTGACCTTGGTAAGACCATGGAAACAAAATCTGTGCTCTCCCCAGCTCCTGATGCTTACTTAGCCCATGGTCTCCAACATTAAGACTAATTCACAATGCAAAGGTATGAGCTGTAAAACCTGGCTGTTGTTACTCATCCGTGTTGAATTCCAGCTGACACAAGAGGCAGCAACAAATAAGACTGTTAAATGGCATCATCCACTTAAAGCAACGGTTGACATTCCAATTTCTCCTTCTATCCCCTCTACACATTCTGCATTTGATAAAACCAAAACACATTTGGCCTTGAGGGACACCTCCCCACTCATCTTTTAAACATGTGTGTTCCCAGAGAATGATTCCATATGTTTCTGATTCATTTACAATTAATTCATCAAAACGTTGTTTTGATGTCCGAGAAGCTTTATTAAGGCTCTCTCATGAGTCTTTTTCTTAGAAACAGGAAATTGTGCTTTGCCAAATGCCAAACTCAAAACACACGGAAGGAGTTTGAGCTGAGTTTGAAGCACTGAGACCTCGGCATCTGAGCAAACGCCAAATTTGGACAAGAACAGCACTTCATCTTTATGTTAAAGCCAAGCCTGCATTTAAGAGATGATTAATCACTGGCTCTTGAGATGCCAGGCATGTCATGAGCTTCTCTGGTAGGAATATAATGAGATCTCAGGTGAGCTGCAAAGAGTATTGAGATGGGGGCAGAGAAATAGACTTTTGAGTTTGTTCTAGCAAGACAGACTTTCTAGGAACACCTTGTAAACGCACACTCACAGAGAATATCTGAGTAGTCTTCCAATTTGTCTTTCTCTAAGTTATTTCAAATAAGAAAGCTTAGTATTGAGTGCTTCTGAACAACAGGGTCCTGTTTAAATCACCACTCCCCACCACACACCATCTACTTTCTTACGGAGTCAGGATCATTCCTCCTCTATGCAACATCAGTATTTTCACGGCTATACAACGTCTTTCACGTTGCTATATCACATGTCAATTCTCCTCATCTGCTCTACTCTAACCAAACAGGTTCTCATGACCCCATGTCTCAGCTAACATATGTTATATATTCAGACATCAGATCTTACTTTCTACCATCTGATAGCTCTCTGTCTTTCTGAATCTCACTGGCCTTCCACCTGCTTGTGTTTGACTTCCTCCCTTAAAACTTGATGTAAATCTCCATCTTTCCAAAGGTCCAAAGCATCTGTGGTCATTTATCATTTGCTACTCTCTTTATCATCATCATCATCATCATCATCATCATCATCATCATTAAATTTACATATTTAATGTATTTGAGTATGCTATCACAAGACACACCAGAAGAGGGCATCGCATCTCATTACAGATGGTTGTGAGCCATGATGTGGTTGCTGGGAATTGAACTCAAGACCTCTGGAAGAGCAATCAGTGCTCTTACCACTGAGACATCTTGTCCAACCCATATGCTACTCTTAAGACCTCTTTTACCATGACCTTGTATACACTAAAAGAGAACGACCCTGAATTAAATAGCCTTAATGTCCTTAAAATATTTTAATGGTGTGAAAGGGGATACAGCTTAGTTGCTAGAATGTCTGCCTTGTGTACATGAGGTTCTGAGTTCAATCCTCAGCACTGTAAATAAATATGTAATAAGCACACCTGCATTATGACTAGCATTTTCTATGCCAAGAAGGACAATAGTAGGTAAAGGTTATTGTCTTAGTTAGGGTTTTACTGCTGTGAAAAGACACCATGACCAAGACAATTCTCATAAGGACAACATTTAATTGGGGCTAGCTCACAGGTTCAGAGGTTCAGCCCATTATTGTCAAGGCAGGAGCATGGCAGCATCCAGGCAGGCATGGTGCAGGAAGAGCTGAGAGTTCACCATCTTCATCTGAAGGCTGCTAGTGGAAGACTGACTTCCAGGCAGGTATGATGAGGGTCTTAAGCCATGCCCAAAGTGTCATACCCACTCCAACAAGGCCACACCTCCTAATAGTGTCACTCCCCCGGCCAAGCATATACAAACCATCACAGTTACTTAATACATGGTTGTGTTTTAGAATCCCACATGAGATAAGAGGTCCATAAAGAGCTACACAAATGATTTAGTCTTCTAAAAAGACTAAACTTTTAAAAAGTTGTATATATAATTCTAAAAGATTTCTAGTAAGATGAAAGTTAACAAAAGAATAATATAACTAAATGAATCAAATCAAGTCTATAATACGTACCTCCCAGTTGCCTTAAAATCAATTATCAATATCAGGGAAAAGGGGGAACAAAAATTTAAATACTATTTCTTGTCTTATCAGAAGAAATGTTGGTATCAGGATAAGCAGAATTTTGAGGGAAAGTGGTCTCATGAAGCTGAAGCAGGATTTTAGGAAAGAAAAATCTAAAGAGAAAGAAAACAGAAGGAATGATGAAATTGTAATTGTTTGTGACAGTGAAAAACTACCTGAAGAAATCAGATTAAGGGGAAAGACTTATTTCAGCTCATACTTTCAGAGGTATTACTCTAGACCCACTGTGGTGCCAGGGAGTTGTGTTGTGATAGCATATGTTATGGGGGAGCTAAGCTGTTCATCTCATGGTAGCCACAAAACAAAGAGGGAGGGTCCTGGTGCAAGATTTACTCTTCAGAGACATATCCCTACTAGCCCCCTTCCTCCAGCCTGCTAACAGCTTGTTCAGCTATGATGGACTAATGGACTGTCTACATATGAGTCAGAGTCTTAATGACATAATCACCTAGCAAACAGCTGGCAAGTTTTAACATGTGGGCCTTTAGGAAAATGTTTATATTCCAACTGTAATAGAAACTGTTGGCAGGGAATGATGCTGGTAGGATTTATTGTAAACCACGATTATCATAAGGCCATGGGAGAAAGTTAAAATCAAGATTGGATATGGTTTTATTCCTTCTGATTCAGTTGGATGAATGTCTGCCCACTACTGGGAGGAAAGAAATAAGTGAGGCTACTCTCAGAATTTGTCATGTCAGAAGGATCCATGAGGACAGGTGATACTATCAAAAATGTCAAAACATCTGAACAATTTCACTGACATCAGATGAAAGAGATAAATTTCAGAGTGTCTTTTGCCATTTATATGGTGCCAGTTACAAGTTACAAGACCAAAACCCACCTGTAATCCTTCATTTCTGGTTGATTGAAGCAGGGAGGAGCCCAAGGATTTGGAATCAGAAGAAATATTCCAACCTGAAATTTCCAGAAAGAAAAACATCCACTCAGCAGGAGGTGGCACATTCCATTACATACAAAGTCACTGAATTCAACTCATAGAGCAAAGAGTCCAATTTGGTCCTGAGGAAAGCAAGATATTAGGAGGGGAAATTGATAATCAGCTATTGAAATTTCATTATGTAACCAGGTCTCATTTTCTAGTTGTCAAGATTATAAAGTTTTTCATTTCAAATAATAAGACACAATATAAGAAGAACTTGGTTGGCCTACCTCATGATTCCAAATTTAAAATATGGTTGAATAATGGTTTTACATTTTAAAACCTTACCAAGTTCAAATTTTAAAAGTTTTGGAGATTTGTTCAGAAGTCTAATTTATTAGATAACAGAAACTCAAGCTTTTGAGAACATTTGCCAGAGAACTAAAATACATGATAAGTACAGTTTCAAATATTTTTGAAAATGTTGAGTTTATAAATGGCATCCAAAATTATTTAGCTGCTTCTGAAGTTGAGTGAATAGAAATAGTGAACTAATGATATCGTCCAAATGATGACCAAGGAAACTGAGAGTCTGGTCCTTAATCCCTTCTACAAAAACACTGACTAGACAGTTGAGACCAGTTTCCTTTGAGAACGATGTCCAGCTAAATCAGTTCCTCATGTGAATGCCCACAGACACTGTACTGGCACTGGCAGCCAAATAACATCCCCCTGCCACCATAAAGTGGTGGGAACAGCAGCTCCCAGCTCTTAAAGGAGTATACCCTAGACCTTAGATGTGTTACAAAGCTTTTTAGGTGACTTCTCTAGAGCTTAGCTTCTGTCTGTCCTGCAGCTAGGAGCTGACAAAAAAAATAGCTCAGGTTGCAGGAGCTAACGACAAAGGCAATTATCTGGATCAGTTCACACTCAACGTTCATTCCCTTCTGTGTACAGTATGAAATAGGAAGGAGCTTTCTTTTTTTTTAATTTTTTATTAGATATATTTCTTTACTTACATTTCAAATGTTATTCCCCTTCCCGATTTCCTGTCCATAAGCTCCCATTCCCTCCTCTTCCCCTCCCCTATACAGGTATTCCCCCTATACATCCCTCTTACTGCACCCCCATATTCCCATGCACTGGGGGTCCCACCTTGGCAGGACAAGGGCGTCCCCTTCCACTGGTGCCCCAACAAGGCTATTCACTGCTACCTATGCAGTTGGAGCCCTGGGTCAGTCCGTATATAGTCTTTCGGTAGTGGTTTAGTCCCTGGAAGCTCAGTTGGTTGGCATTGTTGTTTTATGGGGTTGCAAACTCCTTCAACTCTTTCAATAGTTCATCTAATTCCCCCCAAGGGGGTCCTGTTCTCAGTTCGGTGGTTTGCTGCTAGCATTGACCTCTGTATTGGACATGCTTTGGATGTGTCTCTCAGGAGAGATCTATATCCAGTCCCTTTCAGCATGCATTTTTTAGTTTAATCAATCTTATCTGGTTTTGGTGGCTGTATATATGGGCCACATGTGGGGCAGGCTCTGAATGGCCATTCCTTGAGTCTCTCTAAACTTTGAGGAAGGAGTTTTCTGTTTCTTGCTGGGAAGGATAGAATAGAAGCATGGATTCCACTTCCACCCTTTGAGCAAGATTAGACAAGGAATCTATTACATTTTATTTTATGTGTATAAGTGTTGGCACACACACACACACACACACACACACACACACACACACATTCTGTGAACCATGTGTATGCAGTGTGCACATAGGCCAGATGAGGGAAGTTAGATTCCCTGGAACTCAAGTTACAGACATTTGTGGTCTGCCATGTTGCAGCTCTGTTGCAACAGCAGCCAGTGCTCTAAACCACTAAGTTATCTGTTGAGCCCCAAGAAACCTATTTCCATTGTGTCGCAGCAAATATTTTTTTTTTAAAGATGTCTGAACCTTTTTCCTGTGGTAGTGCTGGCACCTGTGGGGCCACATGGCATTGCAGGGTACTTTTATCTCAGCGGCTCCACACTGCCCCCAAGTACTCTCAGACCCAAGCAATCCACCAACTGTTCCAGCATGGCACCTTGCCATGCTAGTCTGTAGTGCTAGTTCTGACACTGGAGGGCTATATGGAATTAACCATAATTTATGTCTGGCTAATATATCTCCTGACAGCTCTCCACTAACCGCAAACTCTCTGGTTCCAGCTACCTGGTAAAATCAGGGCTCTAGAATTTCAGCATGGACTGGCCTATAGTGACTCCCTGGTATGGACTCTGCTCACACTCCCAACAACTGCCCTCTGGTAATTAAGGTACAAACTCCCAACTACCAGGTGAAATCATGACTCAATAAACTATAATTTATCAATCAGATTTATATGTTAACTTCTCAATCCATAAAACATCCACACAATAAACTCACAACCAATTGATAAAGATATAAACGGCCCACCTAGATAAGATAAATTGACCTCTAGAAATCCATCCTTAAGAAATATTTATAACAACCTGTATCTATGTAGAGATGCATGGGGAGGTTCATTTACATCTGCTTCTGTTGCTTCTCTGTTCCTTTCTGCTTCTCTCTTTCCTTCTAAAACTTGTTCCTGACTTCCTTCCTTCTTGTCCAATGACAGGACTCATTTTATCTTGTGTCTGTCTTCACCTACATAATGACATCAACCTACAGTATTGTGCCTGTCTTGGAGGGCTGTTGGAATCTGATTTACTCCATATAACAGAAGACCACTATAATTAAAAGAGATTTGGGTGCTGTTTTTGAGGAGATGTGATACAGCAAACAGAGACCCTATACAGTGGATGGTTGGATTCTTCTAGACATTCAGCCTTTACTGGGGCTGTTTCATAGGAATTATTTTTGACTCATTTTACTTAGAGAACTGGTGATACATAGTATACAATATAAGTCTGTTGGTTTATAAAATCAGTGAGAAACTGACTGCTTTTAGACAAACTACTCTGCCATTGTCAGAAACCAAAGGAATCAAGGGATTGTGAATATTTGTTAAAAGGAATGAGCATATCTCATAAATTTTATGTTTATACATACAAGGCTAGAGAAAATGTATTCACTAAAAAAAAAATTGGAGAAAATGCCCCTTAATCTCAAGACAGGCTGACAAGTAAAGGTTTTTCCTTTGATAAAGTCTGTGTATAAACACTGGGAGAGATAGTATATTTAAAATTGTGTTCATCCCAACACAAAACTTCAAGGTAAACAAAGATAAAGGAAATAGCCCATTAAAAAGAACAAAAGAGAATCAGTGAAATCAACCTAAAGAAACAGAAATATGTAAGTTATCTGATGAAGAATGCAGCTTAACCATCATGAACATGCTCAACAAAATAATGAATAAAATGAGAATATAAACTGATTTGAAAATATAAAAAAGAAGCAAATTTTGGAGCCAAGGAACATAACAACTGAATGAAGATTCTTGAAAAGAGTTTAACAGAAAACTTGGTCAAGCAAAAGAAAGAATCAAGAAGTTGAAAAGACAACATTTGTTCATTGTTTACCAGAGTAGGAAAAACAAAATACTGAGTAAAGGAAATAAATAAACAATCAAAAACCTTGACTGAATACCATCAAACGGAAAAATGTGATGATCTCAGAAGGGAGAAAGAAAATGACAGAGGCATTGTTTGAGAGAATAATTACCAAAATCTAAAAGAAAATGGACATTTTACAGGTAAGAAATCTAGATACCTTCAACAAATTTCAAGCTTAAGTCTATAATAACATACATTGCCATAAAATTGACAAAAAGAAGGAAGGAAGGAAGGAAGGAAGGAAGGAAGACTTGAAAATAGCAAAAGTGTCTGGGGTATATTGAAGATCTGTGTAAAAGTATCAGTCTTTTTTCACAGCTGCAACATTGCAGAATAATGTGACAAATACAAAATACTGGCAGTTCATATCCATAATCCTAGCACTTGGGAGAGAGAGACAGGAGGGTTCGTGAGTGTTCAAATCCAACCTGGATTTCAGAGTGAGTATCGGGGCAGTCACGGATACAAAGTGAGATACTGTCTCACAGCTATAAAAACTGCTGAAAGGAAAAAGTGCTGACACAGATCAATATACCCAGCAGCACTATCAACAATAAGGAATGATAAAATTTCCAGATGACTACTAGCTAACAAATTTATTGCAAATGAACCTGTCTTTCAAGTAAAGAAAGTCTTGCAGCCTGAAACAAAAAGATGTTAATTAGTAGGGAAAACAAATGAAAGCATAAAGTTAATTAATGATGGTAAATACAGAGATAAATTCAAAATGCTGTATTCCATGGCGACGATGATGTATAAGTCAGCCTTCAGTTTAGTATGTGATTTAAAAATATAAAACATATGAGAACATGTTAAATTGATATGAAATATAATATGTAATCCATTGTAATACAAATGTGTGATTTGTATTGTAGGGGAAATTGAAAAAATAAAAGCAGAAAAATGTATTGAAATTAAGTTGTTACTAGTTTAAAATATATTTTATGTTACCTTCAACAAAAACATATAGAAATTACTCAAATGAAAATTGGGAAAGTACCAAAGGATGTCACCATAAAAAGAAAAAAATTATTGAAGCAAAAAGGAAGATAGTAAAAGATGAAAAGAAAAGCCAGCTATACAACAGATACAAAGCCTTTCAGCTTTATAACAGTAATTTTAATATAAATAAATTCCTTAATTAAAATAAGTTTAATAGCTTAAAAACAACATGTAACTATTGATATAAAAGCCCAACTTTAGAGTTAACAGCACAGGTGCACTGTGATGGTTTGTTTTCACTTTCAGCTTGATATGATTTAGAATCACCTAGGAGACATGTCTTTGGGTCTCTCTTTGAGGACATTTCCAAAGCGAATTGACTAAAATGAAAAGAATCACTCTAAATGTTGGCAGCAGCATCTTACAGGCTGTGGTTCCAGGTCTGAATCAAATGGGGGAAAATCAGCTGCATATTTATCTCTCTACACCCTCTGACTGTGGACACAATGCAACTAGCTACCATAATCTCCTGAAAGCTTGTCTTCTCCACAATGAATTATTGTACCTGCAAATCAGTGAGCCTTAAACTCTCTTTGTAAGTTGCCTTTGTCAGGTATTTTGCCACAGCATCAAGAAATATAACAAATTCACAGAGTGATGTAAAGAGATGCAAAGGGATATGAAATGAAGCCCACTTTTGCTGTCAACTTGACTGGTTTTAGAGTTACTATGGAAACATACCTTTTAGTATGCCTGGGAGGCTGTTTCCCTAAAAGTTGAACTGAGGAGAGAAGACTCGAACTAAATATAGGTTACTATTAAGTTGACAGGGCTCCCAACTTGAATAAAAATCAGGAATCTAGCAGAGCACCAGTATTCATCTCTTTCTGCTTCATGACTGTGAAAGCAATGTGACCTGCTGCCTCATACTGATATTGCCATGATTTCCCCACTGTGATGGACCTCTTCTTTAAGATACTTTCATTGAGTATTTTATCATAGCAACAAGAGACATGATTGTTAGATCCAAGGGGGTAGAGGTAGCCATATGTGCTTTAGACAAAACAGACTGTGAAGAAATGATAGCTACAAAAGGCAAGTACATAGAGGTTGTGATGAATGTTTCAATTTACTAAGAAAATAGAATTGCATACGTACATAACATTGGAGAACTAAACCATATAAAATAAGCATGAGTAGAACTACATGAGAACTATTAACTGTAGATTTCAATATTCTACTTTCAAGAAAAGAAATAGCATCCAGAGAGATGTTAGCAAATCAGGAATCTAGTGGCACTAAAGACCAAACAGACTTAATAGATACATACAGAGTATTCCAGCAAACAGCAGCAAAATATAAACCCTTTGGTAAACCCAGAATATTCTTCATGATAGATCATAAGTTAGTGCACAAAACAAGTCTTAACAAATTCTAGATTGAAATCAGCTCTTTTCCATCCTCAGTGGAAAGGAACTAGAAATCAACAGCAGAGGGAGCAATGGAAAAGTCTCAAATGGCTAAACATTCAACAATACGCTGTTGAACAACAAGTAGGTTAGAGAAAAATCAAAGAGAATCTAGAAAATGAGACAAGTGTAATAAGAACACAACTCAGCAAGCTTATAGTATGCAGTAAAAGGAGTGTAATAAAAAATTTTTAGAAGGGTAAGTGCCTGCATAAGATGATCTAATTCAACCAAGAATTCTAAACTTCACCTTAAGAGACAATAAGCTAGCAGAAATGAAGAAATAACAATGATTAGAATGGAAATAAATGATGGACAATGGAAATGGGAGGAGAGGTCATTAAACTAAGAACTATTGTTTAAAAAGACAAAACTGTCAAAATCTTAGTAAGAGTAACTTGGCTCAAATAAAACTAAACTAAATGATTAAATAAAAAATGAAATGGGATATGTAAGTAGCACAATTGGGGGGGTAATGGGGGTGGATGGGAATGGGAACACCCATATAGAAGGGGAGGGGAAGGGGTTAGGGGGCTGATGGACAGGAAACCAAGAAAGGGAATAACATTTTAAATGTAAATAAGAAATACCCAATTTGATAAAAAATGAAAAAATATGTGGCTCTTAAAAAAAAAGAAATACAAAAGATTATAAAATTGTTGTAAAATTAGCTCTGCCAAGACTAACAAATTGAGTTCCAACCACAGGACCCACATGATAGAAGTCAATAACCAATTGTCACATTTGTCCTTTAACAACTACAACCTCATATCACACAAACACACACACACACACACACACACACCAAGGTGGAATTGTGAAGAAATAACAAACATAAAACTGATAAAGAGAATGGATCAGTATATCAGTATTTAAAAAACTCCCAAGAATGTACAATCTGGGATGATATGGCTTTCCTGAGAAATTCTATCAAACCAAATGACCCATGTTTTTTCTCAAGCTCTTCCAAAACATTAGGAAGAAGGGAACACATTCAAACCCTTTTTATGAGAAGAGATACCAAAGCAGAACTGAAAAGCCAGACAAAGGCACTACAAGAAATCTAAGCTGAAGCTTATTTTATCTCTGTTAAATGTGAATGCAAAGCTACTCAACAGCAAACCACATTCAACAGGATATGAAAACATTGCCAACCATGGTCAAGCAGAATTCATCTCTGAAGTTCAAGAGTGCTTCAATGCACAGAGACAAAGTGATGGACCATGTTCACATCATAAGAGGTTCAAAATGTATCATGTGATCCTCTCAATGGACATTTTACAAAATTCACTACCTTTTCATGATAGATTTAAAAATAAAAACAAGCAAACAAGACATTAAAATATATTCTTTTAAAATGGTAAAGGTCGTGTCTGGAATGTTCACAGCTAACAAACACAATATAAAGAAAACTACAAACTCCCTCAAAGATGAGAACCATGCTGCCCACGTCTGTTCACCTTAGACAGGAGTCCTAGCTAGTACAATTTGGTAAGAAAAGAAAAAAAAAGGCATCAAAAAATAAAAATCCCTCTATTTTGCTTATATAATTATCTTCCATATTGAAGTCACTAAAGATTCTTCCTGCTCCCCTCTTGATTAAACAATTCTCCAAAGAAAAGATGGAAATGGACAGTAGGTACCCAAAAAGGAAATATCATGCCTTAATCATCAGGGAAGTACAAATTTAAAACCACAGTGAAACATCACCAAACATCTGCTAGGATTGCTAGTGCAAATATTGCAAGAAAACAAAACAGATAATAAAATTGCAGAAAAATTGAAGCACAGCTCTGTTAGTGTGGATATAAAGCAGTACATCTACTGCAGAAACCACAGTGGAGGCCCCTTGAAATTTAAAGACAGAACTACCTGCCACCCAATAGCAAAGGTTTTGAGGATTTATCTGAAAAAGTTTAGAACAATGTGTAAATGAAGTAGTTGTTCTCCCACGGTCAATACAGTATTTTCCACAATCAAAACCAGCAAGGGACTACTCAACTTTGGAAATGAGTGCTGGCAAATTCTGCATGTTGAACCTCAGGACATTATAATAAGTGAAGGTCACCAGTCACACAGAGTAAAGACTATGTCTTATTTTCCTAAAGGATCCACAGTAATCAGATTCATCGAAATTGAACATCTAGTGGTACTAAGCTGAGACTAGGATTTCAAAAAATGGGAAATTGCTATCCATTGGGCAAGTGGTTTTGATAATGCAAAAAAAGTGTTCTTGAACTATGCTGTGCAAGTTGATGCATATACTTGAGAATATATTATATTATATTATATTATATTATATTATACTTTTAATAATTTGTTGAAGGAAAAAACTCACATTCTGTGCTTTTAAAAGCCACAACATACAAAGAAAATAAGACAGAAAATTAAGATCAATAGTAAAATAAGACACATAAGCAGAATTTAAAAGCTTAGGGAGGGCCTGTGAGATGACTCAGACACATGCTATCTAACTCGCCAACACCAGAGTCCCACACCCACTCCAAGGGGAAACTCAAGAGCTAGCTACTTATGGTTTATAAACACCACTATGCTGACTATATATTTCTTTAATTTCACTCTTTTCTTCATCCCTAGCTTCATTAATCACTGATCACTCACCTTAGTCTCAAATATGTTCTGACTGCATGAAGCTGTGTCAAATATTACAGTTCAGGGTATGTTCTGTCTCTTCTTTCAATCATCCTTTCAAACAAAAATGCATAAAGAATTCAATCTGTGGCAGAGTTATTAGATTCTAAAGTGGGTCAATGATCATGCAGGGTCCACCTGTAAAAACCAATCATGTCAAGTTATTTTTTACTATATAATAAAAACTGAATATATACACATTGTCTTAATTTATGTGTACATACATTTAATCTACACAGTTGATATTATATCTTAAGAAGAAATCACTAATATGAATGTCAGTTCTAATATATTTCTGTGCCAGCTATTCAAGGTTGGTCATGCTGTTATGGAATTCTTGACCTGCATCAACACTTCAATGGCTCCAGTCTTCAGAGTGCAGCTTTGTGCCCAAATTGTCAATGGATACCCATTTTTTCAGGAAATAAATTAAGCTTCCTTCTATCTCACAGACTGTTTCTCCTGTCTCTGCATTTTCTCCTCCACTCCACCATTCTGTTCTCCCTTTGTCCTTCTTGACTTTTATCTACCCATTCCCTAATCCAGTAAGAATTCTCATCCAATTTTGATTGTGCATGTGGTACTTTCTCTGCTTAAGAATGTTCTTCTTACCCTTTTCAGAAAGGCCAGTATGTTAAAGTGTTCAAGCAACACAGGCTCTCAGCCAGGCCATGGAAACTCCCAACAGACTTTATTGATCATTAGCTGGGACCTTGGACAAGCATCAAAGCTCTATTCCTTCTGTTGTCTCATCGTGCAAATAAGGATAAGAGTAGTTCTTTAGTTAGTCAGCCTATGTAAGATGTTGAGAACAGGGCCTGGGATGTGGCTCCAAGATTATTGAAGCATTAGAATAGTGTGTAATGTTCATACACCATTAGTCTGCATATTACCTGCTGCTGTTCTTTTAAGTCCAACTGTAAGCACACTTTCTTCTGTCATGTCTTTCCTGGCAGGTCCAGCTGGGTTTGTCCTCTTTTCCTCTAACCTCCTGTGGGGCGTGTTTTACTTATGGATTCTATCAGAGTGCATTCCACTTTGTTGTTTTGTCATTTATATCTGTCTTTAGTCTGTAACCTTCTGGTAGATAGAACCCATTGCTTCCTTATAAGTTGTTTGTTTTTAATTTCATCACAGAAAACAGGAGAGATGATGTACTACCTGCTTGTCTTCACCAGTTGAGTCTGCAATGAGAGAGGAATAGGTCACACCCCGTTATCCCTTTCCCTACTTCAAAGTCCTGCCTATGGTTGTAGATGTTTCCTGGATGTGACTGTAACCCAAGAGGACACATCAGAATTCATAGAAATCTGACCACCCCTAAATCCTTTGGACCTCTGGAAGATGATAATGATTTATAAGTTCTATAACTAGTTATTTCAGCACAATTGAGAAATGCATGGTGAGATTAAGAGTTGGGATATTTGATTGGACAGCCCCAAAGCAACCACTACACTGAGGTCCTCAGCAGTACTAGTTGCTCTAGGAACTTTTGAGAAATGTCATTCTCATATCACATTCCAGACCTCCTGGATCAGGTCCTTCTTTTATCTATCCTGGCAATCTTTGTTTTCATGTGTCCTCCAAGTGAGGCCGCTACTTCTTACAACCCAAACCATTGCAGCACAGATCAGTATAATGGACTTTGGAACCATGATGCTATCCTTTTACTCATTGTTATTTTTAATTTACTATAGTCTCATATTACCACCATCGCAACTGATTTGAAAATGTTTGGGTTCTTCACTCTAAGTAAAGGTGGCCAGGTACACACATAACGAGTATGAGTTTCTACCTTTTCTATTCCTTCTGGTCTCCATCTTTGTCCAGAGCTGGGGCTGTCCTAAAGCCCTCCATACCCAAGTCCTGCCCAGAAAGAGCTGGTCTCTCACAAGAGCTCTCACTCCTGGGCCTACAGGTGAGACCCCACTCTCACTCCAATAACTGTCCAAAGAGGGATCTGCCAGAAGCGCACAAGGTCACAGGAACTGCAGAGCAGCCTGGGACAGGATCCTTTGGTACTCTATCTGCACCCAGAGCTAAGCCTGTCCCACAGCCTTCCATACCCAAATCCAGCCCAGAGAGATCTGGTCTCCCAGGAGTGCTCTCACTCCTACGATCACAGGCTCATAGGTCCACAGGAGAGACAAGCTCCTGTCAGAGACAGCAAGACCAACTAACCAGAGATAACCAGATGACAAGAGACAAGCACAAGAACCTAAGCAACAGAAACCAAGGCTACTTGACATCATCAGAACCCAGTTCTCCCATCACAGTAAGTCCTGGATACTCCAACACACCAGAAAAGTAAGATTTGGATTTAAAATCACATCTCATGAGAATGTTAAGAAGGACATAAATAACTCCCTTAAAGAAATAAAGGACAACACAGGTAAACAAGTAGAACCCCTTAAAAAGGAAACACAAAAATCCCTTAAAGAATTCCAGGAAAACACAACAAAACAGGTGAAGGAATTGAACAAAACCATCCAGGATCTAAAAATGGAAATAAAAACAGCTTTTCTATGGACCAGTAGGTTTGAATAGCTATTATGTGACATTAGGAAGAAAGAAGAAAGAAAGAGAGGGTGAAAAGTATAGAGGAGGAACAGGTAGTGGTGGGAAAGGTGAGAGGGAGGGGGAGGGAAAGGAGATGGATATGAGGAGAGGAAAAGGAACAAGAGGAGTAACTAACATGAGAAGAAACTGATTCTGAAGACAGCAACCTTGTGAAAGAAGGCTCAAAACTAAGGTGTAATTAATGAGTTAGAGTTCTTCTTGTCATACCTCTTTGTCTTATGGAAGTCAACGATATCTGTTGGAATAATTTATTATTTAATAAGAAAGTAAAAAGGACGTGTATTTTATTTTCCAGTCTACTTATATAGACACTCCAAATCCTCAATGCTACATTGTAAGTTAGATATAATTATCTTTTTAAAAGATTTATTATTTATTTTATGTATATGAGTACACTTTCACTGTTTTCAAACACACCAGAAGAGGGCATCAGATTTCATTACAGATGGTTGTGAGCCACCATGTGGTTGCTGGGGATTGAACTCAGGACCTCTGGAAGAGCACTCAGTGCTCTTAACCACTGAGCCATCACTCCAGCCCCAGATGCAATTATCATAATTTTTTAAATTAAGAGGCTGTGACCTACTAAAGGCAAGATTCTGGCCCAAAGATATACCTGTAAAGTAAATGTCTAGGCTAGGGTTCTTTTGAGTCTTACCTCCTATGTACACCTGCTGTCCCAAGTTACTCAGTTAGCTTGGGCTTTTGTTACTTGCTAGCAATTACCTCAAGCTGCTACTACAAAATATGATATAGATTGTGTGGCTTAACCAGTGGTGTCATTCACTGCTCACAGGGCTTCGAAGCCAAGATGAGCAAATCAGGGTTTTCCTGATTTGTTTCCAGTCAGTGTCTTACCTGCAGTAGTGATCTTTCTCATTCTATAAATATAGAAAGACACAGAAACAGATTTCTTTCTAAAAGGCTACCAATCAGAACCGTGAAGATTAAGTCACCCTTAGGACTTTATCTAAACCTGATGAGCATTTCCTGAAGACTCTATCTTCTATTCCCAACACACAGTGTGTTAAAGCTGCAGTGTGGCTGTGAGGAAACCTAAGCCCTTAGTCCGCAACACTGAACTATCAGTTTTCAGCAACCAGTCAACTACATTAATCATTTCTAGTCCCTCAAAACAGCCCTGTCCCAAGGGGTGTGGTGGGAGTGATAGCTGTCAGCACAGAGTTCTCTCTCCATAGGCATTTCTTGTTGCCTATCCATCTTTTGTGTCTTCTTTGACTGTACCAAGTGTGTAGTGATTACTACCTATATGTCTGTCTGGATTTTAAAATGTTCTCTTCTCTTATGAATACACATTTTCCAATAGTTGCTTATACAATTTGATAAAGAAATAAACTTATATCCAACAGAGAAACCAAATGCCTTTATATTCATAAATGAGAAAACTGATTCTCAGAGCATTAAAAGAATTTACCTGACAGTCTGATTTATTTACTCCACAGCAGGCAATAACAAAGAAATTATTTCATTTCTACATGTCTTCCTTTCTCACTATGTCCATAAAGCATAAACTACTAAAAGTAATATTTCCATAACAAAAAGATATGGTCATGGGAGAGGCTACTTTTTACCTTTAAAAAAGACTCTCAATTAAATTATTATGGTTAGAAGGATAATATTCAACTACTTATTAATATTTTTATGAGTAGCAAAGCTAAACATATATAATCAACTTAATTACTCACAATTGATAATTTCATGGCATACAAAGAATTTCAAAATTTTTTTACTTATGTGTTTTACATTTAATTAAAGATTTCAACAATTTGTGTGTCCATTCTGAATGCTCACAAATTTCAATCATGACTGACACACAAATTATTGAAATCTTTAATTTACTATAACCTGCTAATTTTGTTTGCATATTTGCACATCCCTTGACTCTAACTAAGAGATTGGAAAGTCTCTACATGACTCTTCTGTGTGACTAATTTGATGGAAAGATATTGTTACATTGGAATACATTTCAATGTTTGTGGAATAAATAAAGTATAAATCACTCACGTGTTGACATCCATCCCCACCAGATTATGGGAAGGAGCATCTATGAACATTAGATTATATACCACCACTGGTCTTCTTAAACTGTTCTGTGCTCCATGCTTGTTACTGCAAACACTATTGTTAAGACTCTAAAGATTTTCTTAGCATTCGGAAGTAAACCTAAGGGATAAGGTCTTTGTGGTGTTCAATAGCTCTCAATGCTTGTCAATGACAAGATTGGAAAGAAAACAATATTCCCCTTTGCTACATTACTCCTTTCTTTCTGAATAGTCATACTGAAATAATGACCCATTTCATATTCTAGAGATCACCAATGGCCTCAAAAGAATACTGCATAGTCAACAAATATTTAAGGTAGGAGAGAAAAGTTCAGAAATGCTGGGACAAAGGTCAGTTTGCATCAAGGAAACTTGTATATAAAGATTCCATGGTTTTGCCAAGATTTATCACTGTCCATAGGATAGCTAGTTGCTTTTATGGTTTGGGATGTTTACACCATGTCTAAATCACAAGGCTAACTAAAATGCCACAGGTTTCAGTATGGTCTAAATAAAGACTATAAGAACAGCAGGAGGCAGATTGAGAAATGAAAAGGGCAGCAAACCAGGAAAATGTGATGTTGGGCTCATCGGGCACGCTAGTACCCATCCTGTCTCTCAAAAAGCTTGGCTTAGATGGAGTTGTTTTGAGAGAGTATTCCTTAGAGATATTTGTCTTTAGTTATTAATTGCCCCACATGGGTACTGTCAGGCCACTGGTTACTTGCAAAGCCTTGATTTCAGATGAGTAGGCACAGAGAAAGCTATTCAGTGTCATTCAGTTTCAAAAACAAGGTGGTTTCCTTGGTCTGGAAAACTGGAGCAAGTAAGTCTGTTTGCGGTAAACTAATGTGAGACAGGGGATACCCAAAGACTGGAGCTTATGGGAAACAGATTTTTTTTTCTGAGCAGAGAGTCCTGCTTCCTTTGAGGGAATATAATGGACATGCAGAGTTTACTCAGAGAATCCCAGGATGGAAAACCTAGTCGCATGCTCCCTGCCTTTGTATCATCTTGGGGCAAAAATAATTTCAATAAACAGATGATGTGTCCAAGGATGAAAGTAAGGAATGTCTAACATGGGAAAATAAAAATATAGTCAATGTTGGAAGTTAAGTGGAGGGGAGCTATTAGGGAGGTACTCAGAAGGTCATAGCCAGTGTCTGACAGTAATGGGCAAATATACCAGCCGCTGTCATTTTGACATCAATAGACTAATTTACTCCAGGTTTTCCTGAGGTTTCTTTTGAGTGTATTTTTAACCACATGAGCATTTATTTTGGTCTGAAGATAAAAAGCTTTTTTGCGCAATGGTGCATATTTCTAAGGTAACAGTGTTTCCATTGTCAAAACTGCCATGGAAGGAGCACAGCCATGGGATAGCACAACCATGAGGGAACACGGCTGTGGAGGAGTACGGCCATGGAGATGCTACCTTCCTCACATTTTTTTTGATTCTTCATAGTATTTGATTGGGCATCAAGGCCACTGACGTTCTGGTTTGAAACCTAGCCTTGCATCTATTGAACGGTCACTATCTGAAAGAAGGAAACATGCTTCACAAATGATTTCATCCTTTTCTGATATCATGAAGGAGTGAGATAGTTCAGACATCAATATCCCAGGACATTTTCTTCTTCGATCTGGTACCCAGAACTCATGTGTACTGGATTAGACACAAGGGAAGAGGCATCTATCCAAAGGATAAGTGAACTCAGATGTTTTATCTTCATTTTGCTCATACTAAACCCCAGCTGTTGCATCTTTACCACACACAAAAAAAGCCTGAAATAGCAGTAAAAGCAGTTAGCTGATATTCTAGAACACGAAAATAATATTTTATACAAAGTTGAAGGAGATATTACCAAATTAGGGTCATACAGGTCAACATATGGATAGTTGTTAGGGGGAAACAATTCTTGTACTTTGTCCAGTTGGAAAATAAGATAACAGTCTCATGACTTTACTGGCATTTGGGCAATACCACATTGTCTTCAATCACAACTGTCCCCAAGAAAATACCAAAAGAGAGATAGAGTGAAAACATTTTTTTTTAAAAGTCTCTCACACACACCCACAAATAAAGCAGACCACAGGAATGAACAGAGCTCAACAATATCAAAATACATAAAAGTGTTCGCTAGCCTCCCCTTCACTGGGAGCTACTCGAAGCTCAATGATGACAAGCACAATGTTCATTCTCAGTCTAAAAATGTTTTCTGAGAACAGCTGGAAAGCATTCCTCAGAGGCCTGCACATCTGGTTTGATGTACCTAGACTCCTCGGAGCCACAGGCTGGGTTAATGGTATGATCTGCTTAACTCTTATATCTACTGTAACCAAATTGAGAGCTGGAGTCTGTAAAGTGTGGTTCTTTGGACATTAGGGGAACTATGTACCCATGCAGTCTCTCCTCGGAGATAAAAGAGATATTCTAGCCCCAAGGTATTTTCTTTCATTGTTTACTGTCAATGGGTGACCATATTGGTTGTTTATTTGAGGACTTTTTACTTAAAGATTTCAGAGTATGCACTGACATAGACAGAAGGCATGAATGTCCAGTGTTCATTTTTTAAGGATGAGGAGCAGGAGATGCTAGGATTCAACAAGTCCAGGAAAAAACAAGTTCAATTCAGTCACAGCATTACAACACAGACCTGTCATTGGATGGTTTTCTGCAGAACATTGTGCAAGCTGAGGTACCAAAGAATTCAGCAATGCAATTGAATACATTACTCTTCTTGTTGCCATGACCAAATATCTGACTAGAAGTCACTTAAGGAAGGATGGTTAATTTTGACTCACCTTTAGGCGAGGATACACCATGGTGAGGAACATGAACTGACTAGTCACACTGTGTTCTCAGCCAGGAAGATGAGGATGAGGAAGCTAATATTCAGGTCATTTCCTCCTTTTTATCCCAGATCATAGGGTGGTACCCCTCACACTCAAGGTGGGTCTTTCTTCCTCAGTTAAATTTTTCTAGAAACACCCCTGTACATACATGCAGCAGTGTGTTGCTATGGCAATTTTAAATTCAGTGGACAATGAAGATTCACAGTGACAATAATAGTCCCTGTAAGGATATTACTCAATCTAGAACAAAAGTGAACCAATAGCGTCTTTAAGCCTTAAGTCCTTTAAGCCTGTTTGTTCTTGATGTTAATGGTATTTAATAATCATCTCTCTACTCCATGCAAAGATAACAAGAAATGACACCTGAGAGCATCCTTAACATGACAGGTGATTTGTGAAATGTACACACTTTCCTTCCAACCCACATTCTTATAACAAGAACTTACGACAGAGTATTTTTAAAAGCCTTGGTTGACTCGGTGATTAAGAGCACTTGTTGCTCTTTCAGAGGACCAGAGTTTGATTCACAGCACCTATCTGGCAGCTCAAAACTGTTTATAACTCCAATTCCAGGAGACCTGATGACTGGCTTCCTTGGGCATATAGTGCACATATATTTACACAAGAAAATGCTTATGCCCATAAAGTAACAAAATAAAACTAAAAAAAAAAAATGTCTTGGTATCTAACCTAAACATTCTAGAAATGAGAAGCCAGCAGAGCTTCTTTTACTCCTGCTAGCCTCTTCAGCGTGGTACCTCTCCCCTATCCTCCTGTCTACTTTTCCCTCATTTAGTGTGCACTGATGTTCATGGTATGTAGTTGTTCCAGTATGCTTTCTGTTGCTGTGATAAAACACTTTGCCCCAAATCAATGTGGAAAGAAAAGAGTTTGTCATTTTACCCCCATGGGTTTTGATCTCTCATTAAGGAAAGGCAGAGCAGGCATTTGGGGCAGGAACCTGGAGCAGAAGCTGTGAGGGAATACTGTTCACTGTTCACTGTTCACTGTTGCTTGATCACTCTCACTCATGCTCCATTAGTTTATTTTTTAAACAGCCCAAGGCTATCTCACTAGGGATAGTGTCTTTCACAGTGGGATATGTACCCCCTACATCAACTAGCAATAAAGACAATGCCACATAAACCCGTGCACACTCCAAACTGATAAGGGTAATCCCTCAATTGAGACTCCCTCTTCCCAAGGAAAATCTAGACTATGTCATTAAACCAAATCAGGACAGGAGTGAACACCAGAGATCCAAGACAAAAACAATAACAAATGACCTAACTAGATAGTCCCTCAGAAGTGCTAGAAGCAGCCTTGTGTACAAAATTACAACATAGAAAGATAGGTAGCATAATTCACTTTCTAAGATAACCAGTGTATGGCTTGTTTCTTGGTATTCTCTAGGATATTTGGCATGCACCAACTGCTCAGGAAGAACATCCTCTGAAGTCAGGCATTAATATTCATAACAATTAGCATATGTTGTCCTTCATATTATATATAATTGTGAATGTCATCCATTACAAAGGTTTACTAGAAGTAAATTATTCCATATCACTCAGCACAGTTGTTGATGCGTATAAATCCCTTGATGAATGTCATTTCATAATTGCAATCATCAGAGTGGCATCCTGTCAGATATCTCTATTATGTTATTATGAAATATATAAAATAGTTTGGATCTTGATATCTTCTAGAGGCCAGGTGCTAAAAGGCTCCATCACTAGTCTACAGAATTATTAGGAGATGATAAAACCTTTAAGAAGTGGATCCTAATGGGAAGGAGTTACATCATTGGGATCCTACCCCTTCAGTAGATATTATAGCCCTAATTTCTATCAACATGTGTTTCCATCCATGATGCACTGAAACCTCTGAAATTTGAGCTAAAATAAATGTAGTTTCCTTATATATTTTCTTTCTCTTGTAAAGCAGTCTAACATAGTGTACAAACATAGGCTATTCTGGCAATCTTAGAAGTGGGGCAAGGTCACAGGGGATGAACAAAAAACCCATGTATACAATCATAAAGACTCTTTAAATAGCTCTTAAATCCTTGATTTATTCAATCCCCATCCAAGATTCAGAGTGAATAAGTTTCCAAGCTTCAGATCTTCAGAAAGACAAATTTAATAACCAGTCACTTTTAAATATTTCTGTGGACCACCAACCAAGGAGCTCGCAGATACATTTTCAAGACTTTTGAAATTTCTTTCTTAAAAAACTCACCCTGATAAACACCTTTAGGGAAACACTTCACTTGTCTGCACCATTGTCCTCAATAGTGGTCCTCAACCAAGAGCATATATTTCCTCCTTTCTTAAGGAGTTATTTTTGATTGAGAATGGTAAGTGGGACTAGAGAGGATAAAAAGATGTTGTCATCAAGTTAGCAAAGAGAGAGAGATGTTCTAAACATCCAATATGAATATTAGGCTCACAATAGGATAAACATCTTACTGTGCACAGAATAAGCCCTAGTCTAAAAATATTTTAGTGTCTAAAATTAGAAAACTTTACCCTAAAGAAGCACATACTTACCTAGACTGACTTAAGGAGACACATATACTCATTGGTCTTTAAATTTCACACTATGGTGTGCATGCCTGAGCCACACTTTCCTTGAGCAGGAATAAATGAGCACACATAGTGAGATGGAAAAAGGAGCAGGGACCCTGACTCTACAAGGAAGCAGAAGAAAAGCTAAGGAAAGCTGAAAATCTCATTTAATATATGTGCTGACCTCTGTAACAAACATTTTAAATGGCATATAAAGTGTGCATGTAATGTACTCCACAAGCCCTCATGACAAGATTGAGTTCAGCTGTAAACTAACATTGCATTTTTCATATCTCTGAAGATGATAAAATGGGCCATCAAAAATTCCAAACTTTAGAAAATCTACTTAAAAATTTTAAGCATCTATCACATCCCAGTCATAAGTTTGTTTGTTTATTCAAAATATATTAATGAGAAAAACTAAGATACCTGTTTTTTTGTTCTCACTCAATAAAGTTTACATACTTGACACATTTATGTATATACATGTGTGAGTACATATGAGTATATATACACAGGTACATATGTATGTATATATTTATCAACAAATGTATATGTACTTAAATTCAAGAATATTTCTGTGTGTGCATTTAGGGCTGTGGGTAGACAAGTACATTGTATGTATATAGAGAACGAAGGACAATCTCAGATTTCAATTCACAGGTACCTTCCACCTTTTGTTTAAGACCAGATTTCTCATTAGTATGAAACTACACTATTTAAATGATGTTATCCTCTCTGTCTCTGCCCTAGTTTTTATGTGGGTTTGGGGTATTGAACTGAGGCCTTCTGACTTACAAGGTAAGCATATTATCAAGTAAGCCATCTCCCTATCTCAACATAGGAATTCTTGAATGCTTCTATATGGACCATTATATGTTGAAGTTATTTACTTTTTTTGTTTAAAAAGTAGGGTAATGGGATGGGGAGATGATAGTGGGTAAAAGGCTTTGCTATGCAAGCATGAGAATCCAAGTTTAAATTCTCAGTATCCATTGAGAGCTGGATGTGACTGCATACATAGCCCTAGTCTAGAAGTTGAGGACTGAAGAGAGGAGGGTCACTGGTGATGGCTGTCCAGCCAGTCTAGCTAAAAACATCCACAGCACTGGGAAGACAAAGTCAAATTGGTTTCTGTGAGTTCAAGGGAAGTCTAGTCTACATAATATGTTCCATGCTAGACAGAGAGATACAGAGAGACAGAGATTTCTTAAGAAAATAAAGAAATGAAAGACAAGGGAAGAATGAAAAGAAAGGAAAGGAAAGGAAAAGAAAGGAAAGGAAAGGAAAGGAAAGGAAAGGAAAGGAAAAGAAAAGAAAGGTTAGCCTGGCATGTTCTCATCCACAGAACTTAACAGTAAGGCAGACTGTGACTGGCCATGGCTTCCAAGAAGGAAGAATGGACAGAGTAAGAATGGACAAATCTGGAACAGCCTGATGTAACTGCCTGAGCCATGAAAGTCAGATTTGAACATTTAATTCAGGTCCTCATGACAGTGAAATACACATGGATATTTGCTTTAGCTTCTCTCAGATTAGTCCCCAAGATGGCACTTAACCATCCCTTCAATAGCTCTGCTTTAAGGAAGATGCCCAACAGCATCTGTTCCTGCGTTGGGAAGCCTTGAAAAGAGGAAGACAGAGAAACATTCCTCCTTTACAAGATCCTGAGCATCTATCCCACAGAAGCAAAAATGTCTACTGGAGGAATTGCTGGCTTCCCACTTCCTCCTATTTTCCTGATAGGATTTAAATTCATTCAAACACCCCCTATTGTTGTGACCTTTAGTACTTCATGACTCATGACTCATATAGCAGGAAGGGACTTTATTTAAATCCTCTTTCCATGGCAGCAGCTCCATGAGCTCTGGCATCCACAACAAGATGGATGCAGCAGGAGTGACTGGCTCCCTTAGAATTTAAATGGGAGGAGAGGATGGTATCCTGGGGAATCACGAGAACACAGAATGTCTGAGAGATTATGGAACATTCATTCTAGGTGGAGACAGAGCAAAGTGTCTCTTAACTTACCCTCCCCCTCTGATTTTTCTTTCAAACTCTATTATGTTGTACCTGAATTATTTTCATAATACCATCTCTCTCACATTTTCTTTTAAAGATATTTCTGCTAGTATATATCATATGTTGAGTATACCGTCTATCAAATCTCTTCTCCCTTAAACCGCCTCTCTTTTCGTTCCTGTTTCTCCCTTCTTCCCTGTTCATCTGGCCGGACATTCATCACTTGGATACTCAAAGGCCTCCAAGCCCACATAGCATAGAGCCATTTGTACAGCATTGCTCATTTAATCACTCTTCATATTACAGACCAATGTAGATTCTCAACAACATCGAAACAAGTAAAGAGCATGTGATCAACATATGATAGATCATAAATCTCTCTCTCACACACATGATATCAATGTATTTGGTGATTTATATTTCTCAGCCACAAAGAATGAAGTTATGTTGTTCATGGGAAATAATCATATTTTAAAATTCTAGCCAGTTTTAAAAAATAATTCTAGGGTAGTTCTGTTTTTACATAGCCCTTTTAAAGAAGAGAACAATATAGGAAAGGCTTGGAGGTATTATGAGTTCCTAGGAAAGGATTCCAAAATTCTTCTAGGAATCAGGATTCTGGCTCTCACGTCCTTTCTCAGACCCAAAGCTCCAGATTTCCTCCCTCTTACTTCCTTCAGCTGGGGTTATCCCTGCCCCAATCCACACAGCAGGTCCTGCCTGGAATCCAGCCTATTTTTGTTCCCACAGGGCCTCCCTTCTGGGGCCTGGTGAACGCTGCCTGGAGCCTGTGCGCTATGGGGAAGCAGCAGAGCCCTGTGGATGTGGAGCTGAAGCGGGTGACCCTTTTCTGCCCCCGCTCAGGCTCAGCACCGGGGGAGAGAAGCCTCGACCTGCGGATCCCGGCCTGCAGCAGCTCTCTGCTCCCAGAACCCATGGGAGAGAGACCTCACCGCCTGGTCAGGTGGACACTCCTGAGGCTGCAGAGCGGAAGAGACCACCAACACTGCCCACCCCTGCCCACATCCCTGGCCCAAGAGGAAACTGTATAAGGCCTCTGGGCTCCCGTGGGAGAGGGCCCAGGAGCGGCAGGACCCCTGCCTGAGACACCGCTGGAACCTGAAGGAAACAGACCGGATAAACAGTTCTCTGCACCCAAATCCCGTGGGAGGGAGAGCTAAACCTTCAGAGAGGCAGACACGCCTGGGAAACCAGAAGAGACTGCTCTCTGCACACATTACTGATTCCAGAGGAAAACACCGGAGGCCATCTGGAACCCTGGTGCACGGAGGCTCCCGGAAGGGGCGGCGCAGATCTTCCTGGTTGCTGCCACCTCGGAGAGCCCGTGGGCAGCACCCCGCGAGCGAACTTGAGCCTCAGGACCACAGGTAAGACCAACTTTTCTGATGCAAGTGACCTGCCTGGTGAACTCAAGACACAGGCCCACAGGAACAGCTGAAGACCTGTAGAGGGGAAAAACTACACGCACGAAAGCAGAACACTCTGTCCCCATAACTGGCTGAAAGAAAACAGTAAAACAGGTATACAGCACTCCTGACACACAGGCTTATAAGACAGTCTAGCCACTGTCAGGAATAGCAGAACAAAGTAACACTAGAGATAATCTGATGGCAAGAGGCAAGCGCAGGAACCCAAGCAACAGAAACCAAGACTACATGGCACCATCGGAGCCCAATTCTCCCATCGAAACGAACATGGAATATCCAAACACACCAGAAAAGCAAGATCTAGTTTCAAATTCATATTTGATCATGATGCTGGAGGACTTCAAGAAAGACGTGAAGAACTCCCTTAGAGAAACACAGGAAAACATTAATAAACAAGTAGAAGCCTACAGAGAGAATACCAAAATGCCTGAAAATTCCAGGAAAACATAAATAAACAAGTAGAAGCCCATAGAGAGGAGACACAAAATCGCTGAAAGAATTCCAGGAAAACACAATCAAACAGTTGAAGGAATTAAAAATGGAAATAGAAGCAATCAAGAAAGAACACATGGAAACAACCCTGGATATAGAAAAAACTAAAAGAAGAGACAAGGAGCTGTAGATACAAGCTTCACCAACAGCATACAAGAGATGGAAGAGAGAATCTCAGGAGCAGAAGATTCCATAGAAATCATTGACTCAACTGTCAAAGATAATGTAAAGTGGAAAAAGCTGCTGGTCCAAAACATACAGGAAATCCAGGACTCAATGAGAAGATCAAACCTAAGGATAATAGGTATAGAAGAGAGTGAAGACTCCCAGCTCAAAGGACCAGCAAATATCTTCAACAAAATCAGAGAAGAAAACTTCCCTAACCTAAAAAAAGAGATACCCATAGGCATACAAGAAGCCTACAGAACTCCAAATAGACTGGACCAGAAAAGAAATACCTCCCGTCACATAATAGTCAAAACACCAAACGCACAAAATAAAGAAAGAATATTAAAAGCAGTAAGGGAAAAAGGTCAAGTAACATATAAAAGCAGACCTATCAGAATCACACCAGACTTTTCGCCAGAACATATGAAGGCCAGAAGATCCTGGACTGATGTCATACAGACCCTAAGAGAACACAAATGCCAGCCAAGGCTACTGTATCCTGCAAAACTCTCAATTAACATAGATGGAGAAACCAAGATATTCCATGACAAAACCAAATTTACACAATATCTTTCTACAAATCCAGCACTACAAAGGATAATAAATGTAAAGCCCAACATAAGGAGGCAAGCTATACGCAAAAAGAGGCAAGAAACTAATCGTCTTGGCAACAAAACAAAGAGAAGAAAAGCACACAAACATAACCTCACATCCAAATATGAATATAACAGGAAGCGATAATCACTATTCGTTAATATCTCTCAACATCAATGGCCTCAACTCCCCAATAAAAAGACATAGATTAACAAACTGGATACGCAACGAGGACCCTGCATTCTGCTGCCTACAGGAAACACACCTCAGAGACAAAGACAGACACTACCTCAGAGTGAAAGGCTGGGAAAGAACTTTCCAAGCAAATGGTCGAAAGAAGCAAGCTGGAGTAGCCATTCTAATATCAAATAAAATCAATTTTCAACTAAAAGTCATCAAAAAAGATAAGGAAGGACACTTTATATTCATCAAAGGAAAAAATCCATCAAGATGAACTCTAAATCCTAAATATCTATGCCCCAAATACAAGGGCACCTACATCACGTAAAAAAACATTACTAAAGCTCAAACACACATTGCACCTCACACAATAATAGTAGGAGACTTCAAATTTTCACTCTCATCAATGGACAGATCATGGAAACAGAAATTAAACAGAGACGTAGACAGACTAAGAGAAGTCATGAGCCAAATGGACTTAACGGATATTTATAGAACGTTCTCCCCTAAAACAAAAGGATATACCTTCTTCTCAGCTCCTCATGGTACTTTCTCAAAATTGACCATATAATTGGTCAAAAAACGGGCCTCAACAGGTACAGAAAGATAGAAATAATCCCATGCCTGCTATCGGACCACCACGGCCTAAAGCTGGTCTTCAATAACAATAAGGGAAGAATGCTCACATATACGTGGAAATTGAACAATGCTCTACTCAATGATAACCTGGTCAAGGAAGAAATAAAGAAAGAAATTAAAAACTTTTTAGAATTTAATGAAAATGAAGGTACAACATACCCAAACATATGGGACACAATGAAAGCTGTACTTTGAGAGGAAAACTCATAGGCTGAGTGCCTGCAGAAAAGAAACAGGAAAGATATATGTCAGCAGCTTGACAGCACACCTAAAAAGCTCTAGAACAAAAAAAAAATACACCCAGGAGGAGAAGGCGAAATAATCAAACTCAGAGCTGAAATCAATAGTAAAACAAAAAGAACCATAGAAGAATCAACAGAACCAAAAGTTGTTTCTTTGAGAAAATCAACAAGATAGATAAACCCCAGCCAGACAACAAGAGGACACAGAGAGTGTGTCCAAATTAACAAAATCAGAAATGAAAAGGAGACATAACTACAGATTCAGAGGAAATTCAAAAAAATCATCAGATCTTACTGTAAAAGCCTATATTCAACAAAACTTGAAAATCTACAGGATGGACAATTTCTAGACAGATACCAGGTACCAAAGTTAAATCAGGATCAGATAAACCAGTTAAACAACCCCATAACTCTTAAGGAAATAGAAGCAGTCATTAAAGGTCTCCCAACCAAAAAGAGCCCAGGTCCAAATGGGTTCAGTGCAGAATTCTATCAGACCTTCATAGAAGACCAGTACTATCCAAACTATTCCACAAAATTAAAACAGATGGAGATCTACCAAATTCCTTCTATGAAGCCACAATTACTCTTATACCTAAACCACACAAAGACCAACAAAGAAAGAGAACTTCAACCAATTTCCTTATGAACATGTATGCAAAAAATACTCAACAAAATTCTGGCAAACCGAATCCAAGAGCACATCAAAACAATCATCCACCATGATCAAGTAAACTTCATCCAGGCATGCAGGGATGGTTTAATATACGGAAAACCATCAACGTGATCCATTATATAAACAAAGTGAAAGAACAAAACCACATGATCATTTCATTAGATGCTGAGAAAGCATTTGACAAAATTCAACACTCCTTCATGATAAAAGTCCTGGAAAATAGGAATTCAAGGCCCATACCTAAACATAGTAAAGCCATATACAGCAAACCAGTGGCTAACATTAAACTAAATGGAGAGAAACTTGAAAACAATCCCACTAAAATCAGGGACTAGAACAATCTGCCCTCTCTCCCCTACTTATTCAATATAGTTCTTGAAGTTCTAGCCAGAGCAATCAGACAACAAAAAGGAGGTCAAGGGATACAGATCGGAAAGAAGAAGTCAAAATATCACTATTTGCAGATGATATGATAGTATATTTAAGTGTCCCAAAAGTTCCACCAGAGAACTACTAAAGCTGATAAACAACTTCAGCAAAGTGGCTGGGTATAAAATTAACTCAAATAAATCAGTAGCCTTCCTCTACACAAAAGAGAAACAAGCCGAGAAAGAAATTAGGGAAATGACACCCTTCATAATAGACCCAAATAATATAAAGTACCCCGGTGTGACTTTAACCAAGCAAGTAAAAGATTTGTACAACACGAACTTCAAGACTCTGAAGAAAGAAATTGAAGAAGACCTCAGAAGAAGGAAAGATGTCCCATGCTCATGGATTGGCAGGATTAATATAGTAAAAATGGCCATTTTACCAAAAGCGATCTACAGATTCAATGCAATCCCCATCAAAATACCAATCCAATTCTTCAAAGAGTTAGACAGAACAATTTGCAAATTCATCTGGAATAACAAAAAACCCAGGATAGCTAAAACTATCCTCAACAATAAAAGGACTTCAGGGGGAATCACTATCCCTGAACTCAAGCAGTATTACAGAGCAATAGTGATAAAAACTGCATGGTATTGGTACAGAGACAGACAGATAGACCAATGGAACAGAATTGAAGACCCAGAAATGAACCCACACACCTATGGTCACTTGATTTTTGACAAAGGAGCCAAATCCATCCAATGGAAAAAGATAGCATTTTCAGCAAATGGTGCTGGTTCAACTGGAGGTCAACATGTGAAAGAATGCAGATCAATCCATGCTTATCACCCTGTACAAAGCTTAAGTCCAAGTGGATCAAGGACCTCCACATCAAACCAAGACACCTCAAACTAATAGAAGAAAAAACTAGGGAAGCATCTGGAACACATGGGCACTGGAAAAATTTCCCTGAACAAAACACCAATGGCTTATGCTCTAAGATCAAGAAATGGAAAATGGGATCTCATAAAACTACAAAGCTTCTGTAAGGCAAAAGGACACTGTGGTTGGACAAAATGGCAACCAACAGATTGGGAAAAAGATCTTTACTAATCCTACAACAGATAGAGGCCTTATAACCAAAATATACAAAGAACTCAAGAAGTTAGACCGCAGGGAGACAAATAACCCTATTAAAAAAATGGGGTTCAGAGCTAAACAAAGAATTCCCACAGCTGAGGAATGCCGAATGGCTGAGAAACACCTAAAAAATGTTCAACATCTTTAGTCATCAGGGAAAAATCCAAACAACCCTGAGTTTTTACCTCACACACCAGTGAGAATGGCTAAGATCAAAAACTCAGGTGACAGCAAATGCTGGCGGGGATCTTGGAGAAAGAGGAACACTCCTCCATTGTTGGTGGGTTGCAGACTGGTAAAACCATTCTGGAAATCAGTCTGGAGGTTCCTCAGAAAATTGGACATTGAACTGCCTGAGGATCCAGCTATACCTCTCTTGGGCATATACCCAAAAGTTGCTAACATATAAAAAGACACGTGCTCCACTATGTTCATCACAGCCTTATTTATAATAGCCAGAAGCTGGAAGAACCCAGATGCTTACCCTTCCAACAGAGGAATGGATACAGAAAATGTGGTACATCTACACAATGGAATATTACTCAGCTATCAAAAACAACGACTTTATGAAAATGAAGCAAATGGATTTGGAACTGGAAAATATCATCCTGGTGAAGCTAACCCAATCACAGAAAGACATACATGGTATGCACTCATTGATAAGTGGCTATTAATTCCAAATGCCTGAATTACCCTAGATGCCTAGAACAAATGAAACTCAGAAGGATGATCAAAATGTGAATGCTTCCTCCTTCTTTAAAAGGAACAAGAATACCCTTGGCAGGGAAGAGAGAGCAAAAGATTAAAACAGAGACTGAAAGACACCCATTCAGAGCCTGCCCCACATGTGGCCCATATATACAGCCGCAATTAGACAAGATGGATGAAGCAAAAATTGCAGACCGACAGGGCGGATGGATGTAATACACCTGAGAGACACAACAGAATACAGCAAATACAGGCGAATGCCAGCAGCAAACCACTGATTTGAGAATACCTGTTGAAGGAATCAGAGAAAGAACTGGAAGAGCTTGAAGGGGCTCGAGACCCCATATGTACAACAATGCCAAGCAACCAGAGCTTCCAGGGACTAAGCCACTACCTAAAGACTATACATGGACTGACCCTGGACTCTGACCTCATAGGTAACAATGAATATCTAGTAAGAGCACCAGTGGAAGGGAAGCCCTGGGTCCTGCTAAGACTGAACCCCAGTAACAGACTGTTGGGGGAGGGGCGGCAATGGGGGAGGTTGGGAGGGGAACACCCCATAGGAAGGGAGGGGGGATGTTTGCCCAGAAGCCGGGAAGGGAATAACACTCGAAATGTATATAAAGAAATATTCAAATTAATAAAAATAATAATAACCACAGAGTAAAAAAAAATAATAATTCTAGGCTTTCTCTCATCTGTACTTCTAGAGTTTACATAGTCCCACCTCAATTTCTATAGCCTGTTGATCAATAAAATGGTTGAGAGTCTACTCCCTTCTCCTTTTGAAAGCTAAAAGATCAATGCATTTGTAAGCACATTCGTTGAACATACAAAGTAGATGTGATTCCAGGAGAAGCAGAAGAGATATTTTTGCAGTGCACTGAGAACCTAGTTACCCTGGCATTGTTTCTGATTTTACAGAGTTTCTCTACACCAGCAATTTCAGAAGATCTAGGAGCCTCCAGCAATGAGTGTGTACTCCCAGTGGCTATGGGGAGTGGGCCAAGACCCAAGCTGACCTGAGAAAAGTATATGTTTACATTCATAACTATTTAAGATCGTTGCTGCCTGGCATTTTACCACCACAGTTAATTATTCTTGCATTGCAAATAAATAGAATGATGGTAAAACCCATGTCAAAGAGGGCTTCTAAATATTAACTAAGAAAAGAGGAGATGAAAATATTTCTTGAACCTTCTATCTTGCAATACATCTCATGAATTATAAAGTTTCCATCTAAATGGGCTGGGTGCACCTGTGAAATAGTTCCTTGAGGGTATCAGTCAAGATACACAAGTTCCTGATGTTAGTTTCCCTTTCCAAGACTTTCCACACTGCAGAAGATTCATTAGGCATCTTCAAGTTCAGCCATTTATGTCATCAATAATAAAATTACTATTGTACTTTAAGATATTGACATGAGGAATCCATTTAGGTAAACCAAAGCTATGAAGCGCTTATGTTTTTTATTATGACAATGCATAGCTCAGAAGGTCAAGTCCTTTCTTAAGAGAGTGCTAGTATTTACATTCTACTGATGCATGCTGGAGGCTAACGATCTCCAATGAGTAGAGCAGAGTGGAGAGAAAGTGGACTGACTAACTTAAATCTTGAAATAAAGAGTAATATACATGGTATCAAGAAAAGCTTGGAGAAATAATTCTAGAAATTAGGCTAGGAATGGTTGGATGTTTATCTTTTTCATCTCTGCAGTTTGCACAGAGATCTGGTGATAACAGCTCACGATGAAACTGATAAAGAAATAAACTTAGCAGAGCTTTGGCCATTGTTGAATAAAATAGACTAGTTTGAAAAACACTGTGCATGCCTTTAGGCATGGGTCACAATATAAAAGTTGTTCCTACCTAGCATGAAGCCCACTGATCATGTCGTATCCATTAGGTTTTCTCAATTTCTCTTAAGTCACTTGTGGAAGAAGTATATATCATCATTGCCTGGTCAGAAGTTTCCAGCATGTCTTTCCTCCAAAGGAACCAGCTAACTCATTATTCAGGTTCCCCTTTCTGCAGGACGGGCAGTTCTTTGGATGAAAAAGTGCTGCCTTCTGGCTTTAATGAATTTCTGAGCCTGGGCTGTTTTATAATCTACAAACAAAGAATTCTGTAGCTTACTTCATGAGGCATCAGGACACTCACTAATGGCAAATAAAAACACAGAACACTGTTCCCAGTAGAAAAAGTAAATAATTGTTTTCGTTCCTTCCAGCTTTTACTCAGAGAAAATGGTCTCTTCTCCTATGCTCATTTCCCCACTAAAAATGACAAGGTCACCTCTAGCTTGCTACACGGAGTAGGGGCGGGGTGACATTGCTTCTCTTTCACCAAATTAATGAAGGATTATACCCCACCCCTTCTCTGTGGTCAGCACAGCTTCTTGCTTATGGAAAAATCTGAAACTATCTAAGAGCCCTGAGAATCGGCTCAGTTACAGAAGCAATTTTCTCCAGTTGTTATGAGTGAGGGCAGCTATAAATCATTCTATCTATTTGCATTTATACGACTTTTTTAAAATGCTGGTATGGGGGAGACAAGAGGGAAACCCATCCAATAAGAAATGATACCTAGGAACAGAAGAGAAACTGTTCCCGAAAGCACTACTGTGTTTGGTTGGAGGCATTGTTTTCTATACCAGAAGAACAGAACTGGGAGGAGTTTATATCACCCCCTTATCTCATGGAGAGGGCCTTGAAATCAAGGTGGGAATACTTTTCTCTTAGAATTAATATCTAATCGTTAACTTCACTTGATTTTTCTTGGAAAATGGAGAGGAAGTTTGGTTATTTTGTAATGCAAAACATAAAACCAAATAGGATGCTCAATGTTGCTGATAGGTCTCTTGGCTTTGGCATCTCGATGACATTTGCTGTATATCTGAGCAATTTCAGATAAACTAAGCCAGCAGCTGGGGTCTTCCAGCTGCAACAGCCTGATGTCCTTGCCTCATCTGACAGAAAGCCCATGGGTTTGGATCCAAGCATCCAAATAGAGAGAAAATATTTTTCACTCTCAAGGACACATAATCTGAGCTATGCTAAACCCAGTCCTTCTGTGGAATTCTTACATGAACACTGCTTCTCAGAGGTAAACGGAGGTCATGCAAGAAATGTCATAAGGAGTTTATTGAGAAGAGCTTTGTGTTTTTAATGGCTATTTCATTCTAGAATGAAATGCATGTGGTCAGGATTGGTAAACTGTCAGGCCTGTCAGAGAGGTCTTGGCATGAGTCAGTGTGTCAGTGTTATGTCAGGATCACAGTGGGGTGCCCCAGGCAGGAATATGTCCCAGATGGCTAAGGATGTTGAGCATTTCTTTAAGTGTTTCTCCACCATGTTGAGATGCCTTTGTTGGGAATTCTCTGTTTATAGCTATACCCTATTTTTAACTGTATTGTTTGGCTTGTTGATTTTTTAGTTGCTTGAGTTCTTTATATATTTTAGATAGTAGCCCTCTGTCAGATATGGAGTTGGTGAAAATCTCTTCCTCAACTGTGTTCACGGCAGCTTTATTCATAATAACCAGAAACAGGAAACACTCTAGGTGTCCCTCAACTGAAGAATTGATAAAGAAAATATGATACTTCTACATAGTGGAATACGATTCAGCTATTGAAAGCAAGAAAATTTTCAGGCAATCGGATGGATCTAGATAATATCATCCCAAGTGAGGTAACACAGACCAAGAAAACACACATGGTGTGTATTTACTTATGAGTGGATATTAGCTGTAGAGTAAAGGACATTCATACTACTGTCCACAGATGCAGACGCTAAGTAACAAGGACAGCTTAAGGGAGGATGCAAGGGTCTCCCTGGGAAAGATGAATTTTGCTCGTGGCAGGTGGGTTTGGGAAAAGGAGAAATCAGGTGAGGTGTGAGAGAGAAAATGCTGGTGAAAATTACTAGAATCCGTGGGCATTTTCCAGGACCACAGAGAAACCTAGTGCAATGGAAGCTCCATGGAATCTATGACAGTGACCCTAGCAAAGACTCCTAGTCATGGAGTCTTCACTGGCCATCTTCTGTAACCAGCCAAGACCTCAAGTGGAGGGCTAGGAGAACAACTCAGCCACAAAAGCTTTGCCCTATAGTTTGTCCTGCCTATACAGTGTTCTGGGACCAGAGCCTAGCATATGCATCTCAGAGAGATTTCATCCAGCTACTGATGGGAGCAGATGCAGAATCCCCTAGCCAAACCATTAGACAGACATGGGGAGTCTTAAGAGTTCAAGAACCACAAGAACAAGGCCCACAGAATCAACTGACTGGGACTCATGTGGGCTGGCAGAGATCAGAGAGCTACTAGGGGTCTGACCTGGGTACTCTGCATATATGGTATGGCTGAGTAGCTTGGTGTTCTTGTGGGGTTCTTTGGACAGTGGGAGCTATCTCTGACTCTTTCTGCTTGCTTATGGGACCTTTTCCTCCTACTGGGCTGCCTTGTCCAGCCTTACTGTAAAAATTTATACCTTGTCTTATTGTAGCTTGTTAGACTGTGTTTGGCTGGTGTCCCTTGGAGGCCTGCTTTCTTCTGAGAGGAGGCAAAAGGCAGAGAGATTGGGGGAGAGAGGAGATAATGGGGAGAGATTAGGGGAGGGAAGAGACAAGAAACTGCAGTCAGGGTATGGTGAATGAAAGAATAAAAAATTAAAATTTTAAATTAAAAATATAAGATTTAGAAAAAAGTAGTTTCAGGAAAATGAAAAAAAAGAAGTTAGAAATAATAGCACATATATTTTGTGGTGTACTTCTTTAAATGTTATGTGTTAAACAGAAAAAAGTCTTTGCCAGTTCCCCTTGTATCAAGGCATAAAAGCAGCCAGCAAATACGAAAAGAACCTTAGCTTCCTGTGTTTTCAGAAATTCAAAACACAGTAATGAAGAGATGATGTCGTTTTCTTCTATCAGATTGGCAAAGGTAGAACTGCATGAGAATATTCACTGATTGCCAAGAATCCTTTATCAATTAAGAGAACAAGTTGGCTGCATTTCTGTAACCACTAAATCTGACATGAGTGAGGTTGTAAACAGGTCTGGAATCTTCTCAAGGCCTCTCACCTTCCTAGCTGTAAATAACAAAAGGGAGGGCAGAGGTAGTAGAGTTTCCTCAAGTCTATTGCTGATCACTAGGCAGAATGAGGCACTAGACTGTCTGGTCTGTTAACATCAACACTCCTGATTGGGCCACAGGGATCTCTTCATGATCTATCCCTATACAGTTGAAGGATCACTCATCTTATTTTTATGCCTTCCATGGTACTGATGCCCCCAAGTCCATACTGTTGGCTGGCCATTCATCCAAGGCTACAGATCTCTAACATATACTCACATGTTCAGCTCTCATCCCCCAAACCACATTTCCCAGAGTGGCTGAGCTTACAGTGTGCTCTAGCCCTCCCCACATTGTACGCACAACTCTCAATCCATTCTATAATCCAAGATGTTCTTTAGAGATCTGGCTACCAAACTGCAAGCCACTGATCCTGAGGGCATCTTATGAGCCACCTCGTCTTCTCAGAGGCTCCTGCTGTCTCTACTTGAGTAGGTCTGAGAATTTCAAGTTATCAGAGAGTGCATTTCAGCTTTTGATTATTCAAATGAAAGCATCTGCATTCTGGCCTTTCTCTCAACAGCACATTTATGTGCCTTTTGTCCAGGTACACTTACATTCAAACATCTAATATAGTGCATCTTAATGATGTTTTCTTAATAATCATTCCTTAAAATCTTCAAAATATGTTGATCGTGAGACATAGAAGAGGCTAACCTTAAGACAATCATGCGTACACACATACGCCTTTATCATAAATGTAAGTTCATTGCTTAAGTCTTTATTTGGTCCTAATGAACTCATTCAGTTATTACTGTTAATTTATCACAGGGATGATATCATACTGCTTTAATTATCATTTTTTGATATGCTGAGATAAGGGAAAGTAACATTCATTAAATTATTTTTTCTACTTTCAAATATTCTTGCTTAGTTTGTCTATTTAATGTTTGTGGAACTTTTATAACTGCTTGCTAAGCTTAATAAAATATTGTGCTAGGACTTTAACTTGATATTTCCCTTGAATATTTTAAATAACTTAGAAATAGTTGGCTCCTCTACAATACATTCAATCAATGTTGAGTCATGCAGGGGCAAGGTATGTCTCTATATTTAACTTGTCCATCAGACCAGGTTTAAAATTGCCTTTCTATGGGTCATGAATATGTTCTCTCAAGTATCACTTAGTTTTGTCATCCATTCATCTGCTTCCTACCTAGGAAAATGATGGATCATGGCATGCTAATGCTAGAGCCAGTTACAAGAGACTCCCCTTTAGTTCTTTCAGATTTTACTATGATTCTGCTCAATTTCCAAGGCAGACATTTTACTCATGATGTGAATCTGCCTCTTGTATCCAGCTTTTAATCACTCTTTCTCTTCTTACCATGTTAATTTCTAAAAGTCCATGGAGTGCTATTAATTATAGAGGGCATTCCTGCTTGTTTCAGAGTTTCCAGTTGTGCTGTGCTGTGAATAGCTCAGTTAACACTTCCCTCCTTTTTTCTTCCCAGAAGCAGGAGGCTATAGGTTATGCTATAACTGAAAGCCCCAGAAGTGCATCCAGTTTCCTTTTGCATTATCCTTCAAATGCGGAGGTTTACCTGGGGTTCCTTATTTCTTAGCTCCTATTCCCTTAGAAAGAAAGGTGGAAAGATGAAGCACAGGTAAGGAATGGCTGTTGCCTTTAAGTAAAAAAGGGAGAAGAATCTCTCTCAGAATATGTCTTTTCTATGCAGCATGGTGAGCAGACATGATCTGAGATTACCTCTGCTTCCAAAGGACCCTGGTGTTCTGTTAGGAAGGAAGACATGTATCCCGAAAGCACACAATAATCCCTCTTCTTGAGAGAGACAGGGATTGTTAAACTCACTACACCTTTGGAAGACCAAGTCTAGGAGAATGTGACAGATTTTCATTAAAATCTAGGCAAAGATTGGAGTAGATGTATTGTAAAGAGTTCTTCCTTTTAAAATCAGATCTTTGGATCTAATGATCTGATTCAGATTATTGATTAATGTTATACATGTCATTTCACCTTTCTATGTCTTAGGAGCTTAAGGGCTCGTACCAGGCATTCCTAAGTGATAGTCACTGAAAACATAAAAGATAGACTGGAAGAGGGACTGGCTAAAGAAGACATAGGGGATGAGGGGAGAGAGAACATCTCAATAAAACTTTAAAGAATTTCAAAAAAAAAAAAAAAAAAAAAAAAGGAAGGAAGACATGGTGGTGAAAAGAAGATGCCTAAGAGCATGGCTCATGCTGACTTCAGGGAATGCCACTAGAGTTTCTGTAATTGTTAGACTGGGTGCTGTGATTTTCTGATGTCAACCCAAGGAAGCTGTTTTCTATTCTTATTTTGATGAGTTGGGTTTTTTGTTTGTTTGTTTGTTTGTTTGTTTTTTGTTTTTTTTAATCAGGAACGAATGCTAAGATGCCATGAGAATCTTTGTGGCACCCACTGAGAAAGTATAAGGTGTTTGTTCTTTCAATTAATATGTTAATCTAGAATAATAGATTCCAATTGTTGAAATCATTCTTGCACTCCCCAGGATAAGCAGTGCTTGGAATGTGGTTTTTCTGTTAATCCATCCCTGGGGTTAATTTGACAATATCCTGCTCATTTATTTCTTGCACTACTGTACACAAATGAAGTGAATGTAGTTTTTCTTTGCCCTACACTTCTCCAGTCAATTTCAGACTCCAGAGCCACAAAGGAGGAGTTAGGAGACATCTATTTTTCTGCTGGAATACCTTATATAGCATTACCTCTCCTTAAATCGGGTAGATTTCTTCCCCTTGAGACCCAGATGTCTCATTTAAGTGATAGGTCAGTAAGTGCATTTTGTGTTTCCCCTTGATTCTTGTTCCCTTCAGGTGTACTGTCTCTCTAAATGATGGTCACTGGTTTATGTTATGGAGAAATTTGTTTATCTTCTATTACTTTTTTTTTTTTTTTTGGTTCTCTTTTTCGGAGCTGGGGACCGAACCCAGGGCCTTGCGCTTCCTAGGCAAGCGCTCTACCACTGAGCTAAATCCCCAACCCCTCTTCTATTACTTTTACAAATACATAAACTTTGTTACACATTTTACTCCTGGACTATTTTGTCAGTTTCAAAGTTTTGGTTATACTTAAATTCTTTTCCCAGCATCATCTCATTTAATTGATTTCCTTTTTCTATTTTCCTTTTTTAAAATAATGGACTTGTACAATGGACCTATCACTTACATGAGACAGCTGGGCATGTCTTCTTGCCGCATTCTTCAACACTCAGTTCCACAGGCTCTCTGCATTTTTTCCAATAAAATCCTTTACTGTTTAAAAGAATCATATTATCTTTTGCTGTTTGCAACCATGAAACACATTTATTGGTAATTTATAATGTCATGCTATGGAGCTAGGGAATAGAGTCTATAAAATTTCTGTTTTATGAAATTTGTAGAGATTCCCCCCCCTTTGGTCTAAAACAGTACTTTTATTAACAATAACTTTTTGGTTATTTTCAGTTTATTAGACACCAGGGTTTATACACCAAACTTATTTCTTATGTAACACTAGCTTCTGGTCAGTGTTTTCTTCTTTGGCTTGTTAGTTTCAGACATAAGTCAATCTAAGGCTATAGTGTTGTTATAAATCTGACCAAGTTTTGACCATTTCACTAGTGCACCCAGATGTTAGCATCTGTAGACATTTCTCTTAAGTCAGTTCCTCCAGAGAAGAATTATACAGTTTCTTGCCAATGGTGATAGAGGGTTGGCTGCCAATATGCTGGCTTCAGAGTATCAAAACAGAGCCAAGAATATTCCCATTAGACAGATTTTCTCTGCATCCCTCTATTTCATATGCATTGCTTAATCTCTGGCATAGGATGGAACATTTTGACCTCTCCTGATGTATTAGTAGTCTCTATATTCTGAAGTGATATGCAAGATGGGTATACAGTTGGCTGGAGTGGGAGGTAGGGTATTGAGATTCACTGAAATCCATTATATAGACTTGGAGTCCTCTGATTTTTCTCATGTCCCTTGTTTCCTCCTATCCAGAAAGCCTATAGTTCTTTTAGAGATCTATGATTCAATGACCTGCCTTCTAGTTCACATTTTCTCAACAGTCCTTTGTATGTCTGCTCTTCCAACAGGTATATATCAGAAAACTTTTACTTTCACACTGTTTTATCCTTTGTCTCATATATACTCAGATCTCTGACTCCTTCTAAGTTCTCTCTCTCTCTCTCTCTCTCTCTCTCTCTCTCTCTCTCTCTCTCTCTCTCTCGTGTGTGTGTGTGTGTGTGTGTGTGTGTGTGTGTGTGTGTGTGTGTGTGTGCATGTTTACTAGGCAATAGTAAAAGCAATTTTTTGGTTCTCTTCTCTCTCCCTTTTGACTTATTTTTGTAATGAAAGTTTCATTTTTCTTGTTTATACAATCATTTCCCTGAATAAGAGGAAGGTCTACATATGATATATAATTACCTGTAATACAGTGCAAAATATAAGAAACACAATTCTCATATGGCAGTGCCAACCTTGGGTGACATGTGATCACCTCCTCAAATTTTGCACATTGGGTGTGCATCTTTCTTACTCCATTGTGTCTTGACTCCGCTGTAGGTTTTTATTGATCTTCACCTCACTTAAATGATAGATTACAAGCAGAAAATCATGGCATTGTTGGCCTCTTGAAGTGCTGGATGAATTGGTGGCTAACACCATTGCTGCAAGTTAATGCAGGAAGTCACAAAGACAGAGCTCAAAATTCTGCCCACTCATTCCATGATCAACCTAACTGTGACTGCATGGGAGGAGCTGCAGGGCAAGGCTCAGCACAACTCAGAAAATCACAGGTTCCAAAGCCTGTGATACAAAATGTACAAGGGTTTGAATAAAATATTTTTAGATTTGTGAAATGTGACCTATAATAAGGACAGTTTTTTCTTTAATAAGAACAAAGTTACAAGTGTCCCAGATGCCCTAGATTGACTTAACAAGGACTTTAAAATACTAATGATCAATATATTCAAGAATTTGTAGGGAAATATTGACTTAATGGGCCAAAGAGTGCAAAGAATGAAATGTTTTAAGAACGTTATAGTATTCATATACTGAAGTTATATTCCATTAATTGATATTATAAATAACAACCAAGTAGACATCTCAAGACTAACATACTAGGACAGCTGAAATGAATTATTGCTAGATAGTATTTATACACAACTATATACCTAGGAGAAATGACCAGTGAACTTAAATTCAGGGCAACACAAATATACAGTTAAGCCCAATACAATCAATCAGTAGAAAGAATGGAGAGCCCTCAGTCACAGTATAGTGGTACAGTTGCTAAGACATGATGTTTTGCTGAAGCAAGTCCCATGGAAGTAAACATGATGTTTGGATGGTGCTCTTGCATAGTGAGCTTTGCAAAGCTTTGTGGGTTTCTTGTCTTCTCCTTCACTGACCTTTGCTTAGCTGAGAGAGACACAGCAGAGAAATTCTCCTGGCATCCCTGCTGGTCCTGGTCCATCCTGCTGACTTATGCCAATTTGATCTGGTGGAGGCCTGGCAGTTTCTGCTTCTGACTCAGCTACTGGTATCCTGTTAAACAGAGATTGGAATCACCCCCAAGGAATTACTTCTAAACAGGTCCACATGCCCTTGTCCTTTTTACCATCTTTCTCTCCTACCTTGGGATGGTGGACTAGAATAGGGGTTGAAGCATTTGAGAACCCTTATTAATAGTAGGTTATTAAAAATAACCATGCATGCCATTACATCTGTAAACATACATAGAGCAAGAACTGTGGGAAAATGGAGGATTCCACTCCATGGTAAAGAATGTTCAGGCTACCTTAGAGGCCTAGGAGAGAATTATCTCAGGGGCAGAACCACCACAGAAGGCACCTTTGTAAGACAATAACAAGCCAGTATGTCAGGAGGAAGCTGTTGCATAGAATCCTTACTAGAGCAATGCTTACTAGGAGAATGCAAGGCAAGCCTGTGGAAAAATACAGGTAAATTCTATCTACTAAGCATAGAAGCATGGGTTAAATCAAGGGAGGTTACCGGGATTGAGATTTCCAAGGTCCTGGTGGCCTGTCCCTAATACCATCATGTCCAGGCAGCAGGGCATGGAACCAAAGAAGATAATTCTGAAGGCTTGAGGTTTAGCATTGTTTTTCTTCTTGAGCTGTGGAATTACATAGGTTCTATGTAGTAATCCATGGTCTCTAGAGAACTAGAACCATTTAATACTGGAAGCAAAGATTAATAGCCATTTTAAGCAGGAACTTGAAAGATAAGAATGGTGAGGGAAAAAATGGACAGTTGATGCCCAGTGCATGAAAAGAACAAGAATCAGAATTATTTGCATGATATTCTATGTGAAAAGCAGTTGTGAGGGTTAAAGAGCTCAGCACCACTAATGTGAACTTTATTTTTCCATTAAGAAGTAAGAGTTTAGCCTACAGCAGTCTTGATATTCCAGAGTCATAAGTCACTTGCTTCTCAGACTCAGGTTGGGGTGGATTTATCTCATGCTTTGAGGCTTGCCAATATTGGTGCAGACAGGGTTCTGGTTTCTGGACTTTTGAGATATGCTGCAAGAGCGAGCTTGGGACTTTGGCACCATTGGGATGAAATTAATACTTTGCATATGAGGAAGACATGGAGTTTGAGGTCCAAGTGGGGAATCTGAATGTTTGAAATGTCTTTCAAATTTCATGCTTGGGAAATTTAATCCCCAAGATTATATGTTAGTGATATTTTGGAGATAGAAATTGTGGTTTGGATGAATGCCCTCCTGAAGTCCACATCTTAAAGATTTGGTCCATAGTAACTCTTCTAAAAGTTAGTAGAATCCTCAGAGGTGAAGAAAAGCAGCAGCAGGTCATGGGGAACATGCTCTTGAAGTTAATTGTGGAACCTAGTCTGTTCCCTTTTCTGCTTCCTGGCTGATGACATGAGCAACTTCATCACATTCTCTTACCATGTGTGCTGCCTCACCACAGGCTCAAAGCAAAGGAGACAATCAATCCACCTCTGGGTCAATTATCTTGAGAGTTTCATTATAGTCACTGATGGCTCACTAACACAAAAGGTAATTGCAGTGAAATGCAGTTATTAGGGTGGGGGTTCTGATGATCTAGTTAGTGGCTTTATAAGAAGACAAAGAGATAAGAAGCAAAACTTATTCTATCTCATATATGCTGCATCCAGCCAGGAGTAAAGTCCTTATCAAAATCCAAGTGGGCACTAGCATCATGTTCTCAGAGCTCCTAAATTATGATTCAAAATAAACAAAATCTCATTGTTATTATTTACCTAGTCTGTGGTATGCAGTCATAGCAACAGACAATGAACCAATATACCTTCCTGACTATACATAACTTTGTCAGGTCAGGAAAAGAATCAACTAAAATTGATAATTCATATTTGACAGAACATAACCCAACTAGAATTCAGCACAGAGTAGTATCAAACTGAGCATTCAATAGAAGCCCAAGGTGACAACCAAAGTTTTCTCCAAGTCGATCAACAATTATTCAACCACCATGGCTCTCAATGCTTTGCCTAGTCTTTCTCCCTACATGACCCTACCAGTTAATCAGCACTCTTGTGTTCCAAGGTCAATATTATTTTCTTGAGCAAAATTTCGTCTTTGAAGGATTTCAAATGCAACAAAACTTGATTGCAAAGATGAAAGAGCTTCTTAACAGATGCAATGAGGAAAATTAAAACAATTAGACACTCTTTCTACAGGGAATGAAACTATTCTCACTAAGACCAGTACAAACCCAGAGCTGGCAACAAACTGAAATGAAGAATGACAAAGCAAATCCACTCTTACATTTGGAACTTATAAAAAAAGCAAAATATTAAAAAAACTAATTTTCATTTCTAAATGTCATTTATCTCTGGGGGAAAAAACTACTGTTCTAAAAGTTCCTATCAAATTCTCCAGAGATATTTTTGGCATAGAATCACAAATGACATTCTAATGTCAATGGCCTCAATTCTTATGGTTTAATGAATTTTTCCATAAAATACAATACAGTAAAAAGGAAAAGGGGAAAAATCAAATACAAACTATGAAATAAACTCAGTTATCACATCTTGCTGGACTATAATATGTGTGTTTGGCAGGGTCCACCTCACTAACGAGGACTTAGTCAAGGGGTTATTTATAAAGTATACTAGATAAGGTTTTTTGGAGAATATGATGTGAGTATATCTACATAGACAGGGCATGAAGTATAAAGTAGAACCTTATCCCAAAGCAGCCTCAGACACATACCCAGAATAATGTTTGAACAAAAGCCTTGGTGTCTTATGATACAGTTAAGTTAATACATAAAACCATCCCTTAAAGCAGCCTCTTAGAGCTGTAAATGGTATTCCTTTCCCAGGATAGAAATATTCAAGGACCATTGGAGCTCTGCTCCTGAATGAGGGCCTATCACACAATCTCTGGAATTTCAGAGTTCTTTGGGAACATTTAGAAAGAAAACTGAGAGGAACTAGCCCTCAGTTCAGCATTCTCCACAATAGAACAAAATAGGAATGAGGATCTAGAGTTTGAATGAGTAAGATAAGACTGTACTCTAGTATCTCCTTAGATGTTGGAATACACCATGAAAGTTATAAAATCAGGGCTAGAAGCTGTAGTCACATGCACTTCACACAGTACATGAAGCATGTTAATTCATCTATTATGAAGCTAATGCAGGAACTGAGTTCCATCCACAAGCCCCAAGTGAGAACTCTCAACCCTAATGTCCAGCATGAATACATCTTTGTTTCGATGTTTCCGTGGGTGGCTTTTTCCTCTCACTTAAGGATGTTACCTTGAAGTTGGCTTTTACCCAGCTCTCTGGGAATTGTTCTAGCTTCCTTCTGTTGCTACCATGAAACACTTTGAACTAAAGCAACTTAGAGGAAGAAAAGGTTTATCTGGTTTATACTTCCAGGTCACAATTCATCATTAGGAGAAGTCAGAGTTAGAACTTAAGCAGGAAATTAGAAACAAGAACTATAAAGAAATGCTATTTACTAGAATGCTCACAGGCTCACACGTAACTAGTTTTTATGTGTAACCCAGATGACTGGCTCAGGTAATGGTGCCTCCCATAGTGGGCTGGGCCCTCCCATATCAATTAACAATCAAGACAATCTTCCACAAACACATTCATGGACCAGTGTGTTATCTAGGCACTCCCTCAATTTGACACTCTTATCTCAAATGACTCTAGGCTGTAACAAGTTGACAGTTAAAGGTAACAGATGAAGAGTAATATTACTGTTTAGACAATAAACTGTAAAATTATTCCAGAACCCTATATAGGTTTCATTGGTAAAACTCTTGCCTCTTATTAGAGAGGCCCAGGCATTATCACATTACTGATATAAAAGGTTTGTTTGTTTTTTTAGATAAAAGATATACATGATTCTAAACATTTGCCTGACCTTTATTTTCATTGGGTTTACATTGACTATGGATGTAGTATCCTGTTTTCACATACTCTTCAATACATTACAATATGAATATATCACTAATATTTTTTCCAGTACAATGCTCTCAGAACAGGAAGCACTTCCCTAGATTCAGGAAACGAAGGTAAGAAATGATGGTTACCTTCAGGGAGAAACTTCTCAACCACATCATTTTAGCTTAGAATTCCTTGGCCTGAAGTAATGGCTTCAGTTAGTTCTTTTCTTTATTGACTCCTTTTGAATATTGGATTTTCATTTTAGGCACCCTGAGGAGACTGAGGAGTAATGATCTTGACATGTGCTGCATATGTGACAGTGAGAGTTACAATGGAAATATACACAGAAAAGCCCACTTAGTTCAGAACCTAGGCATATATAATAAATATTCCATACCACAGTGATCATTGTGGATTCTTTAAGATGACAAATTTGCAACACAAATGATGTAAGAAACTAACCTTTTGCTTCCCAGTTACTAAGTGGCCAGAGAGATGGTATTAACTATTGTGAAAAATCACAGCCTTTTGACTCTCCTACATCTCTGCCCATAGTCAAAAGACTAGAAAGGCTGCACCATCATCCATGACAGCTACTGTTTATGTTTCATCATGTCAATGATAATTAGTCTTGTAAGGTATGGCAGACAGGGAACTTCCAGGCTTGAGGAACAACCGATCTCAAAATGAACTTCCTGCATTACACAAAGGAGTAGAAAGTCATGAAATGGCAAACTCCTACAACTGGGATTTGTCTCATAGATGTTCCCATGATAAAATCTAGGAAATTCTAACCACCAGCATAGATAGTAGGTACATGAGGCGTGACCAGTGAGCAGGTCACATGCAAGCATAAAGCTCATAACTCCAGAGCAAACCAGGGACCTTTACTTAGCATTAGCAACCACAGGCACTTATTTCTGCTCACAGTGTCTAGAGAATGGAACTTCAAAGAGCACATTGACCATTGCCTTCTGCAACACATACAGTTACTATATGGAACACATTGCCTTCTGTAACACAGTTACAATATATATGGAGTTCATTGCCTTCTGTAACAATACAGTTACAGTATATATGAAGCACATTGACTTCTGTGACAATACAGTTACAGTATATAAGTAGACCTGTGGCATTTACTGTCATGAGAAGAGTTAACAGCAAAATAAGGACAAGGGTTCCAAGACAGACTTGAGCTAATGTCTCACAGTTACTTCCTCTTTAACCTTGAACAAACCACTTGCTCCTTCTTAGCTTTAGTTTGTTCATTGGAAAGACAATTATGTGCATAAAGGTCTCACTGTATATCAAGGCACTCTGGGCCAGGTCTTTTAGGGCTTTTTGAATCAATTCATGACACATTAATTGTGACTTTACCACAACAACCTTATTATTATAAGTAGCCAACAAAACTAAGTCATCCTCTCCTAAAGTCCAGTGCTTAAAAAGCATGTGTGTGTGTGTGTGTGTGTGTGTGTGTGTGTGTGTGTGTGTGTGTGTGTGTGTGTGTATGTTGGGATGAGTGTGCATACCATGTGAATGAGGTGTGTGTACTATGACACACATGTGGAGGTCAGAGGACAACTTTCAGGGTTGTCCAGAAGATAATCTGTATCTTCTACCCTGTTTAGTGTATACTCTCTTATTCAACATGGATATATCAGGGAAGCTGGTCTATGAGCTTCTGGGAATTCTCCTGTCTCTGCTTCCCATCTTTCTGTAGTAGCTCTGGGGGTGCACCAGTCAAGCTGCACTTGAGTTCCAGAGATCTGAACTCAGATTATCATGCTTGCCCAAGAAACACTCTCTCTGTTGAGGCATTATCTCAACCGAAAGCCCAGCTTTTAACATCCATCTTCCAAGATTTTTCAATAATCAAATAAGAAAATATTCTGTCAATACTTATGATGAAGCAATAAGGAGGGTAAGTTTTTTTTTTTTTCAGAAAAGGGCCTCATGTTTGCCTTTCATGCCTCCTATCCTCATCCACACCAAAAGTCATAGAGGAAGGAGTGGACGCATGCATGCACACACACACACACACACACACACACACACACACACAACACACACACACAGAGACACACACTAATAATAACAATAGCAATAACAATAATCTAATAATCTTTCCTTTAAAGTTAAATAAATGAAAGAAATTGATAGTGCTCTAAAACACATATAGTTTATTTTTGTTCCTTGTGTTGGTTATACTCTATTTAGTGTCTGCACATACTGGATTAGCAGATATTGAAAAAGCATCACTGACATGCACAGTTTTTTTTCATCAGACAAGTGCAGTCCTCCTGCACTTAGACATACCAGGCAACACTTCAAAAGAGTGACCGGCTGTTGTAAGCTGGGGAAAAACAGTAACAGAAAAAGACAGCCTAAGAATAATTAGGACTTGCTGCACGAGAATGTATGGACGAAAAGTAGCAACAAATAGTATCACATGCAAATGTGTGTTCACATGTAGGCATGTGTGCTTGTGTGTGTGCATGTATCTGTACATGGATGTGCATGGATGTGCATAGATGTGCTTGTGTGATTGTGTATGTGTGTGTGTGTGTGTGTGCGCGCATGTGTGTGTGTGTGTGTGTGTGTGTGTGTGTGTGTGTGTGTGTGTGTGTGTGTGTATGCATGGGTATGTGTGCATCTGCCTTAACTCTCAGCCTGAAGCAGTGCTACATCCAGGGCACTGTGGCTGGACATTTGTCCCTAGGAAGTAAGAGGTGAAAGGCATATCTGTGATGGAAGAGTAAAGAAGAAAGGGGCTGACATCTATGGAAATAAGACAACGTAGATATTAAAACCCAAAGAGCACAGATATATATCATCCCTAACATAACTCTGCCTGGGCAAATAGTGAAATGGAAGGAAATGCTGAGAAAGAAATCGCTAAGAATATTTTCATTCTCAATCACTTCATTTTGGTCATGGCTGCAAAAAAAATCACAAAAGTTTTCCCAATGTGAAAGAGAGCCTGTGTACAAAAGCCTCTCTGAGGATGAAAGTAGTGCTATTGAGGGTATGATAGCCTCAGACAGTCATACTTCCCTACCACAGATAAACTAGCTGTGTTTCCTGTCCCTATGATTCAAGATCTTCATATGAGAAAGACTTCTTGGATAGTTCAGTTGTGAAAATAGGGATTTTTCCCTTTCTACAGGCCTCTGTAAAATAGATATATATTCATCAATCTAGCTACAAGAAAACCTAAATTAAAAGCTACTTCCCACTCATAGTGAGTCCCACTCAGTGACAATCTTTGCACTCAGTCTGTTCTGCAGGTGTCAATTGTCTTCTCTCTCTACTTAATATTTATGATAGTAAGAATATAAATGCATGCATGAAAACATGTGTATGTGTATATACTGGTTCACCTGCAGATAGACTTTGATTGTAGTTGCTAATGGTTTAAAAGACCAGTGGTGCTGATATCCAAACCATCTTCATGGAAAAGGACAGCACTCTCCTTTCTCTTTACTGGGACAAACACGAGAGAGAGAGAGAGACAGAGAGAGAGAGAGAGATTTATTTTTTATTTTATCAAAATTACAGGGGTTTCAGTGTGTTGCTGGATCCATTGTTTATGGGACATGCATTACATCACAACAGAGCAAAGCTGTTCACCTCATGGTTGTCAGAGAACAGAGAGAGAAAGAGACATAGTTCTTGACCACCCTCACTAAGAATTAGTGATGTGAGTAGAAAGGGGTACACACTTCATCTGCTCACACTGAGATACAAAGTTCTTACTAAAATACACAGTACTCAATTCACAATAGGTTTTAAAACCCACCTCCAAAACTCAGATAAACGACAGACAAAAATCCCCTAATCCTTTGAATGCCTCATTTTCTGTGGGTTCTGGGCATCTCTTCAGCCCCCTACATACATGCATTGAAATACACTGTATTCCACAAATATGCATGTTACATTTTAATTAAAAACCAGAATATTAGTAGTCCAATAACATCCTACTTTAAATCTCCAAGTTTACATTCTACACAGAGCTCCAAGGTTACATGATGTGTGCTCCAGGCCTTTGCTGGAAGGCTGAAATCTCTAACTCAGTATGGCATAGCTTTAGTACTTCCCTCAGTAATTCTTCCTTCAGCATAAATGATGCAGCAAATGAATCCACAATGCATTCAGCTCAAGCACAAGTTTCAAGTCTGACAGCCCAACTTTATTCTATCTGCCTTGCTTCTCATATATTCAGACTCAAGCAATGCAGATCTCACTTAAAAGAGGGGTCTTAAAAGGGCAGACTGATTTTCATCACCTCTGTCATCAGATTAACCTAGCTATACTGTCATTTGCCAGGAGGATGATAAGGCCTCTCTAATTAGTGTTCTGGGATGCTGTGCTCTACAGCAGGTTTCTACACAACAGGCAATGATCTTTATGAATACAGTCTGATGATGTTTGTTCTACTTTCATTTCCGTTGCTGTAATAAAACTCCATGACTTGAATAGGCAACTTAGAGAAGAAATGGTTTACTTTTGTTTGCAATTCAGGTTATGGTCCATCATAGCCCAGAAGTCAAGGATGGAAGTTAGCTAGCCATATCATATCTAAAGTAAAGAACAGAGAGCAATGAAAACATGGATGCTTGCTTGTTTTCTTGCTTGTTTTAGTCAACTCAGTTTCTCCACCCTTGACAGTTTATGATTCCATGCTTAGGTCATGGTGCTACACACAGGCTGGGTTTTCCCATATCAATCAACTTAATTAAGACAATCTCTTGGTGGGATTGCAAGCTGGTACAACCACTCTGGAAATCAGTCTGCAGGTTCCTCGGAAAATTGGACATTCCACTACCTGAGGACCCAGCTATACCACTCCTGGGCATATATCCAAAAGATGCCCCAACATATAACAAGGACACATTCTCCACTATGTTTATAGCAGCCTTCTTTATAATAGCCAGAAGCTGGAAAGAACCCAGATGCCCTTCAACAGAGGAATGGATACAGAAAATGTGGTACATCTACACAACAGAGTACTATTCAGCTATCAAAAACAATGACTTCATGAAATTCATAGGCAAATGGATAGAACTAGAAAATGTCATCCTGAATGAGGTAACCTAATCACAAAAAACTACACATGGTATTCACTCACTGAAAAGTGGATATTAGGACCAAAGCTCTGATTACCCAAGATACAATCCACAGACCACATGAAGCTCAAGAAGAAGGACAACCAAAGTGCTTATGCTTCAGTTCTTCTTAGAAGGGGGAACAAAAATATTCATAGGAGAGGATATGGAGACAAAGTTTGGAACAGAGACTGAAGGAATGGCCATTCAGAGCCTGCCCCACCTGGAGATCCAGCCCATATACAAACAGCCACCAAACCCAGACAATATTGCTGATGCCAAGAAGTACATGCTGACAGGAGCCTGATATAGCTGTCTCCTGAAAGGTTCTGCCAGAACATGACAAATACAGAAGCGAGTGCTCACCACCAACCACTGAACTGAGAACAGGGTCCCCATTGGAGGAGTTAGAGAAAGTATCGAAGGAGCTGAAGGGGTTTGCAACTCCTAAAGAACAACAATACCAACCAACCAGAGCTCCCAGAGACTTAATCACCATCCAAAGTGTACACACGGACAGATCCATGGCTCCAGCTGCGAGCACGCAGGAAGGGGGTGGGTGGATCGGTGGGTGGGGGAAAGGGATAACATTTGAAATGTAAATAAAAAAAATATCCAATAAGACAACTTCAACAGACATACCCACAGGCCAACCCAATGTAGACAATCTCTCTCTTTTTTTTAATTGGATTTTTTAAATTTACATTTCAAATGGTATCCCCTTTCCAGGTTTTTCATCGATAAACCTCCTATCCCACTCCACCCCATCCTGCTTTTATGAAGTTGTTCCCCCACCCACCCCTTCCTGCCTCCCAGCCCTGACATTTCCCTACACTGGGGCATCAAGCTATGGCAGGACCAAGGGCTTCTCCTTCCATTGGTGACCAACAAGGCCATCCTCTGCTACATATGCAACTGGAGCCATGGGTCTGTCCATGTGTAATATTTGGGTGGTGGTTTAGTCCCTGGGAGCTCCGTTTGGTTGGTAGTCTTGTTCTTATAGGATCATAAACCCCTTCAGCTCCTTTAATCCTTTCTCTAACTCCTCTATTGGAGAGCCCATTTTCAGTTCAGTGGTTGGCTGTGAGCATCCACCTCTGTATTTGTCATGCTCTGACAGACCCTCTCAGTAGATAGCTTTATCGGTCTCCTGTCAGCTTGCACTTCTTGGCATCACCAATATTGTCTGGGTTTGATGGATGTATACGGGTGGGATCCCCAGGTAGGGCAGTCTTAGACAATCTCTTACTAAGACTTTCCTGCCTAGGTAATTCTAAATTATGTATTCTAGAAAAATTACACATTTTTCTTTTGATTAATATCTTAATGGATTCAGATAGTGTGTCAGTTCATGAGAGCTTAGTTATCTGCAGATTACTGTTTGTTCCCATGTTAGCTCTGGTCTCATTGCACTTCTTCATTGACTCAGCCATCCCCTGTACTAGGAACTTTGTGTGGTACAGCTATGATGCCTGAATTCACTCTTCAGACCCTTAGTAACTGACTACCTCACACTTAGACTTTAGGTTTCAGTTCAAATGTTAAGAGCACAAAGAAGTATCTTTCTTGAAAAGACTCTGTTTTGTATATTAATAGTAACATACTCATTGCTGGTTATAGCGCTATACTAACACACATGAACATCTGTTAGTTAACTGTTTCCCATTCTTAAGTGAATCATGGGAAATCAGAGACTCTGTTTTTCTAAATGGCAAACCATTTAGACATCTTTCATGAGTAGTTAATTTATTAAAGAGCTATGAAAGTCCACAGGCAATCAATGATGTTCTTCGTGGCAAACAATCCTTGAAAATAGTTGCTTTCACCCAGTCTCTCAAGCTCCCTGGGCTGAGAGCACAGTGGGATTTTTGGTGACTTACACAAACTAGGCTCAGATACACCAGGTTCCTGGTGTCCTTGACTCTATGTGCAAATCATCCACACATTTTCTTATTAAAAAGGAAAAGAGCATCTAAGGTATTTTATTCTGAGTATTTGTTCAGGGAAGAGAAGTTTACACAGCTTGTGGAGAATTATTCAGCAGGAAATTAAATCTCCATAATTCTGAATTTTCACTTCACTTTCAACTGGCACAGCTTCCTGGCATGCACTCTTCCCTAGAACATTCATAATACCACATCTGCCACCAAAATGTGTGTTCTGAGCCAAGTCACAAAGCAAGTTAACCAGAAGCTTCTCTGGAGGTCTCAGATAGGTGATACACCAATTGTGATCATACTACAAGAGCAAATAAATACAGGCAGTGATTGATATCTACGTTTTGTACAGTAACTTGAAGATTACAAAATACTCACATAACAGATTAGCAAAGAAAACTGCCTTGCACAATCCTTGTGAATATATTACCTGATTTCTGACTTGCCTCAATTTTATAAAACTAATCTGGAGTTTCTACTTTTAATTTTTATTATTCATTTATTTATTGTGTACATACATGTGTACATGTGTATGCATGTGTGTGTGTATATACCTGCCATAGTGTGAACATGGAGAAGCTAGTTCTCTCCTTCCACCATAAGTGGAATTCAGTTTCTTAGACTTGACAGCACCATCTTCATTCATATGGTTTCTCATCAGCCCTTGGGTTTCTATTTTATTGGCCAGGAAACTATTCAACCTGTAAAGATATATATGATTTGGCTAAGGTCACAAGACTTGTGTCCCAAATGCTGAACTCAAAATAAGATCTTGAGACAAATATATTTCTTAACCTATGCATGTAATCTTCAACAACAATCTAACTACTTTATTATTTTATTTTGACTTTACAAAAAAAAAAAAAAACCAAACACTCCAAGACTGGTGTGTTAAGCAATCTGGAAAGAAAGCAAACAAGAAAACAAACAGTTTGGTCTTCTCCAGACTGAAAGAGTCATGTGGACTTTTATATTTTGATTTCCTCCACATAACAAAGAAACGGCAATGTTTTTTTTAATCTCAATCAGATCAGAAGGATTTCTAAGTCTTTTAAAAATGGGGAATATAATATAAAGGGATATTTACCTGGTTTCTTTATATCCGAGGCACAATAGATTGTCACACTCAAAGTTGTTTTTAAGTGTTTAGAAAAAAATAAATGTTCCCAAACCAAGATAAATAAATGGTAAAATAAGTCTCAATTTCAAAATAATTAAAGATGTGATTTTGTGCTAAAAAGGTAAAAAATATTCCATTCAGATCAGAGTCACATAGAAAGTATTATGTACCTCAAGGGTCTCAGAAACTGCTTGTTTGTTTATTTGTTTGTTTGTTTTTCTACTAAACTATTACCTTTAACACTTTTCTTGGTCTGTTTTCTGCTGCTATAATAAAACACATGATCTGGGTAACATATAAGCAAAAAATATTTACATAATTCACAGTTCTAAGAGTTTAAAGGTTCATACTACCACATTGGCTTGGCTCTGGTGAGGGCTTTGTGGCAGATGGCATGATGGTGGCAATACATCTAGAAAGATCACATGCTACGACAGGAAGGCAGAGACCGGAAGAAGCTAGTTTTGTGGCTTGACATCAACTCACATTCTCAGACACTAACTCAGTCCCTGACACCAGCATTAGTGCATACAAATGATAACAGGCCTTATCAACTTTTTGCAGGAAGAGTAATACATAAAATCTATTATTTTCCCATCTCTCTGGCCCACTGATCCATCCTCTGTACTATTTGAATGTCCTTGATAAAATATAACTCTGGGGATGACTGACAGATTGAAGAATTTCATGGTTACCCACAAAATGGTAGAAGTGAAATATTTAAAATGGCATCCAAGGTGCTATTCAGTGGGCCTTCTTCCTTCTCATCTGCCCCTCTGCAAGCCCCTGACTTTCAGACCATCTTTAGGTGTCCTATCACACTGAGTATAATGAGATGAACATTCTGTGTTCTCTCCCAGCAAATAACATTAACTTCATTCTTCAAGACTTGGATCAAGTGAAAGATGCTTTGGGAAGCATTTCCTATACCAGGCTAAAAGGGCTGGAAAGGAGAATCTAGTCACTCTTTCCACAGATACAAAGAAAAGCCTCAATTCTGGGAAGCATTTGCATAACTTTAAACCACATTCATGACAAGGTTAGGACAAGAATAAGTGATTTCTGCTCTCAGTTCGCTCCCCCCCCCACCCTGCATTTGAATGAATGTGGATGAAAGAACAGAATAAAAATCAAACCTATGACCACATCTGGGTATCACACCCGCCTGGCTCTCCTCCACAAGTATAGACTTCCAGGAGGAAAGATGATATTTTAAGACATCAGTCACAATGAGTTTCCATCTCTGCACCCTTGCGTTGGGCTATGACATTCTTCAGAATAACAGTCCCTTCCTCACAAAACAATTTGAGATCTTTTTCAATCACATGTTTAAGCCCCACTATAAGAAGCATCAGTCAGTCCTTTTAGCCATTTCATATCACATGTAGCCTAAATATGGTGACTTCTAGGACAAACTTACTGTTAAATGGTCAATGCATTTAGCAGCATTTTATTTAATCTTTCTTGGGAAAAAAGCACACACATAACTTTGGTATAAATTCCACAGAAAGGGCAATAATACCATGTTTATATAATGTATACTTTAAATATTCATTTTAAGTATGGGATGAGTGGCAATGCCACCAAACTCATAGCTTTTGTATATCAATCCCCCAGCTGAAAAATGGTCCATTTTTTAGGAAGCAATCAAATCTTCAAATGTAAATGACAACACACACACCACCAGAAATAGGAAGAGAGATCAAAGGCAGATTATAGTTACTCATGAAAGACACCAAGAAGATTCACACAGGGGCAGCAAGATCAAGACATCCAGAAGAAATTTGCAGGACTTCCAACCATATCTGGAGAGGAATCAAAGACTGACTCCTTGGCTATTGCATTTCAAAATAAATAAAGACTCCTCTACTTCCTTCGCAAAAGATCAGCCAAGCTAAATTTATGCTCTAGCATATTACCCTGGGAGCTGTCCCTGAAAGAAATAATTTTAACCCTAATACTTCTCTTTGTTTTCCATTCAAGTCTTCAGTCTTTGCCCATACAGCCATTAGCTGGCAAATTAGAAAAATATCCAGTCAAGAAAGGTTTTCTGAACAAGATGGTGTGGAGTGTTATAGTAGGTGAAGTGTCAGTCCCCAGAATTATTCAGACACCTCTCCTTAGTTTTTCGAAATGTAAACTATTACCAATTTTTTCTTCAGGGCTAAGCAATATCATCCTTTGGAGTTCAGCCTGTGAGTGTCAGAATCCTTTGTGGGCAGACAAGACCCTTCCAGAGAGGAAAAATAGTTCATGTCTTAAAGCCTTAGACCTGAGAGATGTCATGGAATACTTGAGTAAGAAGAAAGATAGAAAGCAAAGGAAGAAGCAAGAAATAAGACTTCCTTTCTATTAGTTAGGTAGTTAGATAATTAGATTATTATTATTATTAGGTAGATGTTACATGCTTTGTTAACTAAATTATATATAGTCTTTATCTACACACTAATGTGTCTTCTGTCAACTAGTTTTGACTTTCTATAGCTCTATATTAAGGATCATGAGCCTGTTAATGAACACGGGAGGATACATGGTCAGAAGTAAACATGTATTTTCTAAGCCTTCTAGACAGGAAGCACATGGCACCTGGAACTAGAGTCTGAGCTGTTGACACTTAGAAGCTCTGTGAAGCAATGGACATTACGTTGTCTCCATGGCTTCCCGCCTTCATGTGTATGAAACAAAAGATAATGATGTTATCATCAGTGGGTAGGGTACAATCACCAAACGTGTAGCTTCTCAATAAAGTAAATACTAACTGTTGGCATTTAGTCTAGGCTCTGCCCCACAGTTACCTGGCAACAGCCAGGTGTCCTTGATTCACTATGAAAGGGGCTGCTTGCCCCCTCCTCACTCTCTTGCTCTCTTCTCCCCTTGCCCTTGCTCACTTCCATCTTCTCCCTCTCTCCCATTCCCCTCTCCCTCTTTTCCACTTGCTCATTCTCTCTCTCTCTCTCTCTCTCTCTCTCTCTCTCTCTCTCTCTCTCTCTCTCTCTCTCTCTTTCTCTCTTCCTCAACACCCTTCCCATGCCCTAAATAAACTCTATTCTATACTATACCTTCTTGTCACATGGCTGGTACCTCAGGGGAAGGAGATACTCAGAATGAGCCCGCAGAAGCACCCCTTCACTCACACCACACAGGGCTACCACCAAACATATTCTTCCCTTCTTATCTTTTTATAAAACACAACACTAACCATTTCTTGTTACATCAAAAAGGGCTTATAAAAGTCCAAGTAATGTTGAAAGAATCAGTTCTAGACTGACCTCCGTACTTTACACTCTCCAGTATTACCATGGCTCTACTTTGATGGCAGAAGAATGGTCCCAATCAACGCAGAACACATGAGAGATGAGTCCTGATGACTGAAAACCTCCCTGCCTGTACCACAGGCATCTTAAGCAAAATGAAATTATCTTTCCTCTTTCCATCATTTCATTTAGTTCCAAATTAAATTCTCCTAGGAACAGCTCTGATTGCCAGAATCAAAAATTACATATTGTTCCATAAAGAAATCAGACCTGAAGACTATGGACCTCTAGCCACTCTCTCTTTCTCTCTGTCTCTGTCTCTCTTTTGTCTTTCTTTCTGTGTGTCTCTCTCATTTGCCATCAGTGGAAGAGAGATAATCATGTAGGATAAGGCAGGTAACATTGTCTGTCCCTCAAAACCGTTCCATGGTAGACTATCTCAGAAGGATCCTCCCAAAACTGATGAACTCCTGCATTATGAGTGCCTCACAATTTAACCCCCTTTTCTGCTCAATTTTATTCTTTTTCTACATGGCTTTTGATCTCATGGCCTCTCTCCAATATAAACTTCCTGCACACAATGATTAACCTCAAAGTTGTTTGAGGAACCTCACTTAAGACAGATGTGATAACTAAAGGAGGAAGGAACTAATCCATCAGAGTCACCACAAACTCCATGTGCAATAAGTAATACAAAGACTTTCAGCATTTATCATAATACCTGGTCTAGGGTAAAATAATACGCACTTGATTTGTTTCATAATGTTTTTATAATATTGAATACATAGCATTACTTGAAGACTTACTTTGTCCCATAATAGATCTGAATTATTTGTATAATGCAATTCTTTTAATTCTAAAAGTCAATGAAGTAGACACTGTTAGCACCTACTTTATAAGAAAGAAACTTAAAGACACAGAAAGATTGTTATCTGTGAAAATAAATCATAACTGGAAGAGTTGGGATTTTTAATCCTATTTAAGGCTGATTTTTTAAGACATACTTTTAATGATTTTCAATATTAAATTTTCATTCTATAACCATCTCAACCCATACGAAAAAAGCTCTTGATATCTCACAATGTGCTGAGATGAGAAAAAGTGCATTAAGGTACTTTTATTGAAACAGATGGTAAACTGGAAAACAGCACACTAAAATGCCCACATTTTAATCTCAGGTAGCAACCTTATGCTACACATAACATGACTTATCTTGTGCAAAGGAGACTGACAGACAAGGTTAAACCAAGAATGCTGAGATAAGAAGATTAACCTAGATCATTCCAGGAACCCTTAAGTGTAATCCCATATGTCCTGAAAGGAGCGAGGAAGAGAGGGACACTAACAGAAGAGGAAATAACTCCGTAATGGGAACAGGGATTGTGGTGAAGTACACACTGGAAACAGGAAGAGGCAAAAGGGAGAGAGGGGAGAAGGGGAAGGAAAAAGGGGTACAGGAATAACAGGGGCAGGGGTGAGGTGAAGAGGAAAAATGGAGGAGGAGAGGGAAGCAGATGAAGGGTAGCAGTAGAGGGGGAGGAAGAGGAAGAGAAATCAAAGGTAGAAGGAAAGAAAGTGAAAAGGTGGTGTTCAATTTTCCTCTGGGGCCACAAAAGGGAACCATTCTTGCTGGCATCCTTGATTTTAACCCTCATCCTTGATTACCAGGGAATAAATATTTGTCTCAGGAAGTAAATTTGTTGTGAGTTGTTCTGGTAGTAAGCAGAAACATCTGAGGCCACAGGAAACCTCATTCCTAAAGTACTAAATAGAAATCTATATCATAAAAATAGAAAGCAGACTTCTGTAGTCACTGAAAGTCTGTCAACATCTGTCGGGAGAAATTTTTGAGATCTGCAAGTTCTCTGGCAGGCTGGTCCTCCTGTCTACCACCTCCAGAAGACAGTGACCAGGGGAGAAATGAAATTCATAGGTACAGCATACACTTTGTCACCAGCATTGATAAGTAAGGATTCTACTGTCAAAAGTTAATCTGTGTCAAAAAAGTATGCATCAGGTTGGGTAAAAATATATATAGTAAAATTCATATTTAAATTTCAGAATATTTCTCTGACCAATGTGATAAGTGATTGTTAAAATAAGAATAATTTACTTTAAATAAAATAATTTTTGTAATTTAAAATTTTAAAATTAAAAGTTTTCATTTTAACTAAAATAAACTGTTGAAGGCAATGTGCAATTAATCATGAGACAGAAATGACCACTGCTAATATCAGTCGAATTGTATATGAGGATGGAAAAAGGGAAGTGGCCACCATCCAATTGCCATAAACATCTTTCTTAGAGAAAATAAAGGCTTTCTAAATTTAAACATCCTTCCTCCACCCCTCTCATATCAAGCCCTCAGTCCACCTGTCTAAACCCTTCCCTGGACAAAGTCGATACACAGAAGGAAATAAAACAAATACCCATTCCCTTCACTGTCTAGGTAGTTACACTTACAGACAAAGCTTATCAATAGCTATGGGGGAGGTGAATAAAAAAGGAAGTGGTCAATTTTGGAGCAATCTGAAGTCTCTGTTTCAAGGAAAATTAAAAATAAAGAGGAGCTACAGTGGGGTCATCTGGAGCAAAAGTTCCCAATAATCCTGTCAAGACAGTACAGTTTATAGAAATCTTCTCATCTGAACCCAGTACAGATAGCATTTTACTGTTTAAAAATAAGAAAGTAGAGGGAAAAAGTTGCAAGTCAAGCCTCACAAAATGTAAGCCCGAGATGGTTTGTTTATGAAATCAAAGAACCAGGAAATTGCTCTTTCAAGAGCTATTGCTGATTTTGAACTTTTTTTCTTAATTTCTACCCTGATTTTTCTTTTAACATTCTGCACTTCACACACACCATTCAAGGGTGGGAAATGACCCACAGATCTCTTGGAGATGTGCATGTCTGTAAAGTGACCTCAACTCTCAACACAATGAGGCCGTTCTGTGATCACTTAGACTCAAGTGTCTCCATTGCTTATTCCTGTGAACTCTGAAGCAATTATACTGCCTTAGAGAAATTATTTAAATTTTATTTTATTATTACTAGTGGAGGTCTGAAGACATCTTGTAGAAGTCAGTTCTCTCCTTTCAGTGTGGGTTCTGTGCTTCAAGCTTAGATCAAGCTTGGAGGACTGTTACACAAGAATCTTTATGTGTCAAACTATCTTGCCAGTCCAGCTATTTCTTTATAACTGAAATATGCCTAAATATCCTGTACTATGTACTTACTATTAGCAAAAATTTTTAAATTGTCTTTTTGAGTTTGTTCAAGACACTTGTAAATGCCTTAAAATATAGGAACTTCAGAAGGAGAAAATAATGATTAAAATGGAGAACAATACAGCACTTTGCAAAAGGTAGGTAGAAATTTATTACTCAAAAATGTCTACACCAACATTTGGATCTCTAATTCTCTGACAAACATTCTATTAAGAAAATCTGCCTGGGGAATAGGGAGGCAAAGTTTAGAACAGAGGCAGAAGGAACACCCATTCAGAGCCTGCCCCACATGTGGCCCATATATATATACAGCCACCAAACTAGATAAGATGGATGAAGCAAAGAAGTGCAGGCCCACAGGAACCAGATGTAGATCTCTCCTGAGAGACACAGCCAGAATACAGCAAATGCATAGGCGAATGCCAGCAGCAAGCCACTGAACTGAGAACAGGACCCCGTTGAAGGAATCAGAGAAAGGACTGGAAGAGCTTGAAGGGGCTCTCGACCCCTTATGAACAACAATGCCAACCAACCAGAGCTTCCAGGGACTAAGCCACTACCCAAAGACTATACATGGACTGACCCTGGGCTCCAATTTCATAGGTAGCAATGAATAGCCTAGTAAGAGCACCAGTGGAAGGGGAAGCCCTTGCTCCTGCCAAGACTGAACCCCCAGTGAACGTGATTGTTGGGGGGAGGGCGGTAATGGGAGGAGGATGGGGAGGGGAACACCCATAAAGAAGGGGAGGGTGAGGGGTTAAGGGGATGTTGGCCAGGAAACCGGGAAAGGGAATAACAATTGAAATGTAAATAAGAAATACTCAAGTTAATAAAGAAAAAAAAAAAAGAAAAAGAAAATCTGCCTGAATGTCAAATATGTCAGATTCAAAAACTATTACAGTGGCCCTACCTCAGCACCCTGATCCAGGGTCCTAGCTCATGAAGCTAAAGGATTCATAATATTATTCAGTAATACAACTAATAGTTAGATTCAAAATATTTAAAAACCACTGAATTAATTTTAAAAAAATCTTTCCTGATAAATCAAACAAACAAACAAAAAAAGCCTCTTCCATTTTTTATATTTTCAGAACTTCATAACTGCATTGCTCTAGGGCTAGTGTGCACTGCTGTCTGACAGTCGTGTATCTATTGTTGTCATTATTATTTATTAGTACTAATATTATTAAAGTAGCTTATATTTTGAAAGGAAACACTGGAGGAAGGGTTGTAGGTTTTATAACAGAAATTGTTTGGCAGGGGACATGCGTGATCCACCTTGGTGGGGATTAGGGGGGTGGGGGAAGAGATATAATCAAATAACTGGCTTCAAGGAAAATCACACAGGTCCTACAATAGCTGAAGTCCTATGGGATTTATTTACTTTTGGTTTCATGGGAGAACTGATCAGGTGAACCCAGAAATGAGCTATCTGTACTCAACATTTTCAGAGTGGGTGTTGCTCATGATACAATTTGATGTAAAGATAAATGATTATAATCTCTACCCTTTGGGGATTTCTTAACCCTAAAAAGGACATCTTCCTGTCATATCTCAACCCCCATCAATTGATGTGCCACTTTGGCGAAGTACAGGATAGCTTTGCTTTTTTTCTTTTTCTTTTTCTTAATCACTACATTCCTTGAAGCAGAAGCAGTAATTAGTTAAGAATTATGTATTTATAATCAAATGTCTACTTTGGCTTTCTGTAAGAAATACCCCCCCAAAAAAAATCAGTTAAAATAGATGTTTTGTTTGTTTGGTTGGTTGGTTTTTATTGTTTGTTCGTTTACTCAAATGGACACTGTGTCAAGCACCTAACGATTATTACCTTTTTAAATCTTACAAAAGTGCAAATTATTAAAGTCCCTACTGTATAAACAAGGAAATAGCCTTCCATCGAGAGTCAATAGCTGTTCAGTACCATACAGCTCTGTCACAGGTAACAAGATCATGTAAGGCTTATTGTACCCCGAGGTGGATCTCTCATGTTCCGCGCCAAACAATTTCTGTTATAAAAACTATAACCCTTTCCCCCCAAATGTTTCTTTTCAAAATATTATAAGCTACTTTAATAATATTACTACTAATAAATAATGACAATAGATACACAACCGTTAGACCACATTAACATTGTTGAAGACAGGAGTCCAGACCTTGGTTTAAAACAGTGGTAACCTGGTGTTTGGTTACAGGAAACTGAAATGCCTTTAAATTTTTATTCTTAGCCTCTTATATGAGCTATCCTATAAAAATACACACCTTTGGTCTCAGGAAGCCAAACACGATTAATGAAATGGATCAGCCATTAAGGCAGTCATAAATAAACTGTGAGTAAGATATGTCTCTTTAGACCCATAGATGTTCCTAAATATTTAACTATCAACCTGTTCCTTTCTTGTTTCCTGTGCAACCAAAATTATGACAAACTTAAAGTCATTTTCAAATGTTCACAAAGAAAGAAACTGTGTGTGTGGAGGGGGGCGGGATTCATCAGAATTCTATCTTTGCAACTATTTTTGTACCAACAGTTATTTCAGGTAAAAAATGACTTTAAAAAAAAAAGAAATACATAACCCTCTCTATCTTTCTCTCATCTTGGAAGCAATTATTCTTCCTCTACTGAGGAAACCCTTGGTGAGCATTCAACTAGGTTTATGTCCTTTCCCTTTTGAGGAAGTCTTCCCACATACTTTGCAAGGCATCTTGATGGCTGAATTCTTTTATTTAAAAGATAATGGTTGGGTTTTTGGGTTTTGTTTTGTTTTTTGTTTTTTGTTTTTTTCTTTTCTTTTTTTTTTTTTTTTTGGTTTGCTGGTTTGATTTCTGTTGATTTTGCTTGTTCATTTTATCCTTTTTTTGACATTTTCATTTTTGTTTAATTAACACTCATGCAAAATGAAGTTTCTTGCATTTACAGTGACAGCTGTGTTCACATAAACTGCCTCTCTGATGCCTCTCTGACTGAAATGCTTTTCTTTTTTTTCCCCTTTTCTCCATCTTTATTAAATTGGTTATTTCTTATTTACATTTCAATTGTTATTACCTTTCCCGGTTTCCAAGCAGACATTCCCTTAATCCCTCCCCCTCCCTTCTATATGGGTGTTCCCCTCCCCATCCTCCCCCCATTACCACCCTCCCCCCAACAATCACGTTCACTGGGGGTTCAGTCTTGACAGGACCAAGGGCTTCCCCTTCCACTGGTGCCCTTACTAGGCTATTCATTGCTACCTATGCAGTTGGAGCTCAGGGTCATGTGTATATTTACCTGAGTAGCTGGAGCTAGAGTTACAGACAGTTGTGGGCTGCCATGTGGGTGCTGGGGAGCAGCAAGTGTTACTGACCATTGAGCAATCTTCAGCCCCTACATAGCCTTCTTTATCATTTCCTTTTCTTGTTGTTCATTTTTAACACACAGAAATGCTTCAGAGTTTTCTAGTCTGACTTTACATCCTGCACTTTGTCCTAATTATTTTCTTAGCTATAGTATTCTTTTCTATGTGGAATCTTTTTAAGTTTTCTACATTCTTCACTGTGTCAACTGTAAACTAATGAAAACTACTATTTCCTTTTATATGTGTAAGGCTTGTACTTATTGCTCTTGTTCAGTTGCCTTGTCTTAAATTAAGAGATTGGTTGAATCAGTGATCCAAAACCACTCAAATAAAGCCCAAGAATAGATGGATGTCTCTGCTGCTGGATTCTAAACATTTAAAGAAGAATTAACCCTAATCCTTCTTAAACACTTCCAAAACACTGAGAAAATGAAAGAGTTTCAGATTCCTTTTCAGAGGTCAACATTGTCCTGATACCAAAGCCAAAGATTTTCATAAAGAAAAAGTCTGCAGACCAATATTCTCAAAACTGTAGCCACAAAAGTCTCAGCACAGTATTAGCTAACCAAAGTATAAACACATTTAAAAGGCTGTTTACTATAAGCAAACTGGACTCATTCTGGGAATGTAAGAGGCTTCCATATATGCAAATGAGTTAATGTAGTAAACCGTATTAGCCAATGGCAGCAGAATGAAGGTTGAAAGACACGCAATCATCTCAATGGACACAGTGAAAACACTTGACACATTTATTATAGAAGAAATTCGCCATGGATAATGTCAGGTCATAAAGAAACTCAGGATAAATGGCTAAGCTAACTGTGGTACCTATTAGTATACCAAGGTACAGGCTGGCCACTAGGCCCCCTCAGGACCTTTGACTCCACTCAGCACTTCTCACCCAGCTCCCTACTCTAAACCTCTCCAGCCCAGGAGCTTCCCTTTCCTTTCCTCAGCTTCTTGTTCCTATACAACCCTGCCAGTTCACTCATGTTCTTTCTTATTATTTCTCTTATTATTTCCTCTGGTTCACTCTTACTTCTCTTTAGCCTCCTCTCCTTTGGTCCTTTCTCCTCTCTCTTCTCTTCCTCTCTTGCTCTTCACCACCGTCCCCTTATGACCTTGTTTAGTCTAGATTCTTCCACATACCCCAGGCTGTACTTTCTCATATCTACAATTAAAAAACTTCTCCTCAACCATACTCTTGGAATGGCCATGTCCTTATTTCATGCAGATAATAAGTGGTTCCTTTGTCTTTCTTTTAAGTGTAAGTTTCCCTCTACTATCAGGAAGAATGTGTGGGTGTTAACTCTGCCTCTTTTACAAAGGCTCTCTAAAGACTTAACCAAATTTAAATTATTCTCATTGGTATGAATTTAGTTGGGCCAATTGTATTCATGGCAATCTCTATTCTGCCTACATTCCTCTCTTATTACTGCAACAAAAATGAAATCATCTAGCTTCATCTCTCACCAACTAAGCCAGAATTTCCCAGTGAGATACTGGGAGTATAAGTATTTTTAAATTACTCCACCGTCAACACCTCCATCTTTCTAATGTACAACCAACCATGATCTGAGTGAAGACCACAATTTTGGAATGAATGGTACTTACTAAGCTTTAATATTCCTAAGAAGTACATGAGGACTGGGTTTAAATGCAAGTTGTGGGTATGTCTGTGATACCTACCTAGGAAATCAGGGTCCTTGTTGAGATTGTTAGTCTTACAAACAAAATAGGTAAAGAATGAATTCAGAATCTCAAAGAGTTTTATCAGAGTTTAAAAGGAAAACCCTGAGGGCAGGCAAGAAGTAAATCTCAAGCTGCCCCCCCCCAAAAAATAAAAAACACATGGAAAAGTTATTAGCATAGAGATCAGAAAAATGGCAACATATCAAGGATGGAGGGCTTAATAGAAAGAGTAATGGAATCAAATGTATCAGGAAAATTACACTTAAAAAGAAGGGATAGAAAAGGGAAAAATTACACCTTAGTGAGTTAAGACTCAGTCTCAGCCAAATCTACAGAGACCAAACTAGGAAAAGTACATTAAAGGAATGATTATTTTGTCTCTTTTTAGCATACCTTAAGGTGAACTTATCTTCCTATAGATGGTCCACATTTTTAACAGGTGGTCCCTTAGCCAGATTATTGATCCTATCCAGCTAGAATGTTAGGATCACTACCCATGCCAGAGCATCTACTTTCTTGACCTAAAGGCATTTTTTTCTCTTGACGCTTTATTGCTGTTCAACCATCAGTTAGTGTAAAACCTGATTATTCATTTGCAATGGGTACCAGTGAAGGAGATGCTGATGGCCATGGAGCGACATAAGATCACTGTGTTCTGATGCAGGCATTTTGGTTTTGTTTTCTGTTTGTTTGTTTGTTTGTTTGTTTGTAGTCTGTTTTCCTCTACTACCCTCTCACATGCTACTTTTGCTTCAGTGTTATTTCACAGCCCCACACACTGGTCAACTATATCTCAAAACATCAACATCAGTGGTTGGTTACCAAGTGGCAAGGAGGATGTGAGTGGTTCCCAAGCCCTACTACATTTTATCTTGAGTAATCTGTTAGTCTTGATGCTTACTATGTAAAAATCATGTATGTCTTAGTGATGTTCATCTACATCTCTCTGTTTCTGTCTTACTTATGCCAAATTATATCATCTGAATCACAATGACTTGGCAAAACAAACAGATCAAAAGGTATGAACTGGCACTCCAGACACCACCCGGACCTGAAGGGACCAGATCAACAGTTCTCTGCACCCAAATCCCGTGGGAGGGAAAGCTAAACCTTCAGAGAGGCAGACACACCTGGGAAGCCAGAAGAGCTACACATTTCTGACTCCAGAGGAAAACACCTAACACCATCTGGGACCACGGTGCATGGTTGCACCAGGAAAAGGCAGCACAGAACCTCCTGGTTGCCTCCCTCACAGAGAGCTCAACAGCAGCCCCCCACAAGCAACTTGAGTGTCAGGATGACAGGTAAAACCAACTTTTCTGCTCCAAGTGACCTGCCTGGTGCACTCAGAACACACAGAGGCAAAAATCCTCTGGGACCAGACACTTCAGGTTTCTGGCAGGAGCTCCAACCTCCCTGATCCTGGCCCACAACTCCCTGCTCCCAAACCCCTTGGGAGAGAAAGCTCACCTTCTGGACAGGTGGGCACACCTGAGACTGCAAGGCTGGAGAGACCCTGCCCACATCCCTGAAAAAGGAAACTATACAGGGCCTCTGAGAACCAGAAGATAGGGACACTTGAGTGGCAGGTTCCCAGCGGTCCAGACACCGCAGGCCCTGAAGGGACCCGATCAACAGTTCTCTGCCCCCAATCCTGTTAGAGGGAGAGCAAAACCTTCAGAGGGGCAGACATGCCTGGGAAGTCAGAATAAACTACACTCTGCCCACATTTCTGACTCTAGAGGAAAACACCTAATGCCATCTGGTACCCCAGTGCACAGGGGCTCCAGGAAAAGACGACACACGCCCTCCTGGTTGCCCCCCTAACAGAGAGCTCAAAATCAGCCCCCCATGAGCAACTTGAGCCATAGGACCACAGATAAGACCAACTTTTCTGCTACAAGCGACCTGCCTGGTGGACTCAAGACACAGGCCCAGAGGAAGAGCTGAAGACCAGTAGACAGGAAAGACTACATGCCCGAAAGCAGAACACTGTTCCCATAACTGGCTGAAAGAAAACAGGAAAACAGGTCTACAGCACTCCTGACACACAGGCCTATAGGATGGTATAGCCACTGTCAGAAATAGCAGAACAAGATAACAACAGAGACAACCTGATGGTGAGAGGTAAGCACAGGAACCAAAGCAACAGAAACCAAGACTACATGGCATCATTGGAACCAAATTCTCCCACCAAAGCAAACACTGAATATCCAAACATACGAGAAAAGCAAGATCTAGATTTAAAATCACATTTGATCATGTGCTCGGAAACTTCGAGAAAGACGTACAGAACTCCCTTAGAGAAACGCAGGAAAACATAAATAAACAAGTAGAAGCCTATAGAGAGGAATCACAAAAATCACTGAAAGATTTCCAGGAAAATAAAATCAATTGGTGAAAGGATTAAATATGCAAATAGAAGCAATAAAGAAAGCACAAAGGGAAAACAACCCTGGACATAGAAAACCAAAGGAAGAGACAAGGAGCCACAGATACAAGCATCACCAACAGAAGAAAGAGATAGAAGAGAGAATCTCAGAAGCAGAAGATTCCATAGAAATCCTCGACACAATAGTCAGAGATAATGTAAAACCGAAAAAGCTACTGGTCCAAAACATACAGGAAATACAGGACTCAATGAGATCAAACCTAAGGATAATAGGTATAGAAGAAACTGAAGACTCCCAGCTCAAAGGACCAGTAATATCTTCAAAAAAATTATAGAAGAAAACGTCCCTAACATAAAGAAAGAGATGCCCATAAACATACAAGAAGCCTACAGAACTCCAAATAGATTGGACCAGAAAAGAAACTCCTCCCATCACATAATAGTCAAAACACCAAATGCACAAAATAAAGAAAGAATATTAAAAGCAGTAAGGGAAAAAGGTCAAGTAATATATAAAGGCAATCTATCAGAGTCATACCAGACTTCTCACCAGAGCCTATGAAAGCCAGAAGATCCTGGACAGATGTCATATGGACCCTAAGAGAACAAAAATGCCACCCAGGTTCCTGTGTCCAGCAAAACTCTCAATTAACATAGATGGAGAAACCAAGATATTCCATGACAAAACCAAATTTACACAATATTCTTCTACAAATCCAACCCTACAAAGGATAATAAATGGCAAAGCCCAACATAGGGAGGCACGCTAAACCCTACAAAAAGCAACAAAACAAAGAGAAGAAAAGCACACAAACATAATCTCACATCCAAATATGAATATAACAGGAAGCAATAATCACTATTCCTTAATATTTCTCAACATCAATGAACTCAACTCCCCAATAAAAAGACATAGATTAACAAACTGGATACACAATGAGGACCCTGCATTCTGCTGCTTACAGGAAATACACCTCAGAGACAAAGACAGAGACTGCCTCAGAGTGAAAGGATGGAAAACCACTTTCCAAGCAAATGGTCTGAAGAAGCAAGCTGGAGTAGCCATTCTAATATCAAATAAAATCGATTATCAACCAAAAGTCATCAAAAAAGATAAGGAAGGACACTTCATATACATCAAAGGAAAAAATCCACCAAGATGAACTCTCAATCCTAAATATCTATGCTCCAAATACAAGGGCACCTACATACATAAAAGAAACCTTACTAAAGCTCAATGCATACATTGTACTTCACACAATAATAGTAGGAGATTTCAACACCCCACTCTCATCAAAGGACAGATCATGGAAACAGAAATTAAACAGAGACATAGACAGACTAAGAGAAGTCATGAACCAAATGGACTTAGCAGATATTTATAGAACATTCTATCCTAAAACAAAAGGATATAACTTCTTCTCACCACCTCATGGTACTTTCTACAAAATTGACCATATACTTGGTCATAAAACAGGCCTCAACAGATACAGAAAGATAGAAATCATCCCATGCGTCCTATCAGACCATGACTGGCTAAAGCTGGTCTTCGATAAAAATAAGGGAAGAATGCCCACATATACATGGAAGTTGAACAATGTTCTACTCAATGATAACCTTGTCAAGGAAGAAATAAAGAAAGAAATTAAAGACTTCTTAGAATTTAATGAAAATGAAGGTACAACATACCCAAATGTATGGGACACAATAAAAGCTGTGCTAAGAGGAAAACCCATAGCTCTGAGTGCCTGCAGAAACAGGAGAGAGCATATATCAGCAACTTGACAACACATCTAAAAGCTCTAGAACAAAAAGAAGCAAATACACCCAGGAGGAGTAGAAGGCAGGAAATTATCAAACTCAGAGCTGAAATCAATCAAGTAGAAACCAAAAGAAGCATACAAAGAATGAACAGAACCAAAAGTTGGTTCTTTGAGAAAATCAACAAGATAGACAAACCCTTAGCCAGACTAACGAGAGGACACAGAGAGTGTGTCCAAATTAACAAAATCAGAAATGAAAAGGGATACATAACTACAGAATCAGAGGAAATTCAAAAAAATCATCAGATCCTACGACAAAAATCTATATTCAACAAAACTTGAAAAGCTGCAGGAAATGGACAATTTCCTAGACAGATGCCAGGTACTGAAGTTAAATCAGGAACAGATAAACCATTTAAACGACCCCATAACTCCTAAAGAAATAGAAGCAGTCATTAAAAGTCTCCCAACCAAAAAGAGCCCAGGTCCAGATGGGTTCAGTGCAGAATTCTATGAGACCTTCATAGAAGACCTCATACCAATATTATTCAAACTATTCCACAAAATTGAAACAGATGGAGTGCTACTGAATTCCTTCTATGAAGCCACAATTACTTTTTTCCCTAAATCACACAAAGACCCAACAAAGAAAGAGAACTTCACACCAATTTCCCTTATGAATATCGACGCAAAAATACTCAATAAAATTCTTGCAAAACGAATCCAAGAGCACATCAAAACAATGATCCACCATGATCAAGTAGGCTTTATCCCAGGCACGCAAGGATGGTTTAATATACAGAAAACCATCAACATAATACAATATATAAACAAACTGAAAGATAAAAACCACATGATCATTTTATTAGATGCTGAGAAAGCATTTGACAAAATTCAACACCCCTTCATTATAAAACTCCAAGAAAGAAGAGGAATTCAAGGCCCATACATAAACATAGTAAAAGTCACATACAGCAAAGAAGTAGCTAACATTAAACTAAATGGAGAGAAACGTGAAGCAATCCCACTAAAATCAGGGACTAAACAAGGCTGCCCACTCTCTCCCTACTTATTCAATATAGTTCTTGAAGTTCTAGCCAGAGCAATCAGACAACAAAAGAAGATCAAAGGGATACAGATTGGAAAAGAAGAAGGCAAAATATCACTATTTGCAGATGATATGATAGTATATTTAAGTGATCCCAAAAGTTCCACCAGAGAACTACTAAACCTGATAAACACCTTAAGCAAAGTGGCTGGGAATAAAATTAACGCAAATAAATCAGTAGTCTTCCTCTACACAAAAGAGAAACAAGCTGAGAAAGGAATTAGGGAAACAATACCCTTCATAATAGTCCCAAATAATATAAAGTACCTCAGTGTGACTTTAACCAAGCAAGTGAAAGCTCTGTATGATAAGAACTTCAAGCCTCTGAAGAAAGAAATTGAAGAAGATCTCAGAAGATGGAAAGATCTCCCATGCTCATGGATTGGCAGGATTAATATAGTAAAAATGGCCATTTTACCAAAAGCAGTCTACAGATTCAATGCAATCCCCATCAAAATACCAATCCAATTCTTCAAAGAGTTAGACAGAACAATTTGCAAATTCATCTGGAATAACAAAAAACCCAGGATAGCTAAAACTATCCTCAACAATAAAAGGACTTCAGGGGGAATCACTATCCCTGAACTCAAGCGGTATTACAGAGCAATAGTGATAAAAACTGCATGCTATTGGTACAGAGACAGACAGATAGACCGATGGAATAGAATTGAAGACCCAGAAATGAACCCACACACCTATGGGCACCTGATTTTTGACAAAGGGGCCAAAGCTTAAGCTTTGACAAAGCTTAAGTCCAAGTGGATCAAGGACCTCTACGTGAAAGCAGATATAGGCAAACTAATATAAGAAAAACTGGGGAAGCATCTCAAACACATGGGCACTGGAGAAAATTTCCTGAACAAAACACCAATGGCTTATTCTCTAAGATCAAGAATCGACAAATGGGATCTCATAAAACTGCAAAGCGTCTGTAAGGCAAAGGACACTGTGGTTAGGACAAAATGGCAATCAACCGATTGGGAAAAGAACTTCCAATCCTACAACAGATAGAGGGCTTATATCCAATATATACAAAGAATCAAGAAGTTAGACCTCAGGGAGACAAATAACCCTATTAAAAATGGGGTTCAGCACTAAACAAAGCATTTACAGCTGAGGAATGCCGAATGGCTGAGAAACGCCTAAAGAAATGTTCAACATCTTTACTTATAAGGGAAATGCAAATCAAAACAACCCTGAGACTTCATCTCAAACCAGTGAGAATGGCTAAGATCAAAAACTCAGGTGACAGCAAATGCGGGCAAGGATGTGGAGAAAGAGGAACACTCCTCCACTGTTGGTGGGATTGCAGACTGGTACAACCATTTTGGAAATAAGTCTGGAGGTTCCTCAGAATATTGGACATTGAACTACCTGAGGACCCAGCTATACCTCTCTTGGGCATATTCCCAAAAGATGTCCCAACATAAAATAAAGACACATGCCCCACTACATTCATAGCAGCCTTATTTACAGTAGTCAGAAGCTGGAAAGAACCCAGATGCTCTTCAACAGAGGAATGGATACAGAAAATGTGGTACATCTACACAATAGAATATTACTCAGCTATCAAAAGCAATGACTTTATGAAATCCATAGGCAAATGGATGGAACTGGAAAATAGCCTCCTGAGTGAGGTGACCCAATCACAGAAAAACACACATGGTATGCACTCATTGATAAATGGTTATTACCCAAATGCTTGAATTGCCCTAGATGCACAGAACACATGAAACTCAAGAGGGATGACCAAAATGCAAATGCTTCACTCCTTTCTTAAAAGGGGAACAAGAATACCCCTGGCAGGGAATAGGGAGGCAAAGTTTAGAACAGAGGCAGAAGGAACACCCATTCAGAGTCTGCTCCGCATGTGGCCCATACATATACAGCCACCAAACTAGATAAGATGGATGAAGTAAAGAAGTGCAGGCCTACAGGAACCAGATGTGGATCTCTCCTGAGAGACACAGCCAGAATACAGCAAATACAGAGGCGAATGCCAGCAGCAAACCACTGAACTGAGAACGGGACCCCCATTGAAGGAATCAGAGAAAGGACTGAAAGAGCTTGAAGGGGCTCGAGACCCCATATGAACAACAATGTCAACCATCCAGAGCTTCCAGGGACTAAGCCACTACCCTAAGGCTGTACATGGTCTGACCCTGGGCTCCAACCTCTTAGGTAGCAATGAATAGCCTAGTAAGAGCACCAGTGGAAGGGGAAGCCGTTGGTCCTGTTAAGCCTGAACCCCCAGTGAACGTGATTGTTGGGGGAGGGTGGTAATGGGGGAGGATGAGGAGGGTAACACCCATATAGAAGGGGAGGGGGAAGGGTTAGGGGAATCTTGGCCAAGAAACCGGGAAAGGGAATAACATTCGAAATGTAATTAAGAAATACTCAAGTTAATAAAGATGGGGAAAAAAACAAAAGGTATGAACTGAGTCGTCCTCAATATTTTAGCGGGGGGAGAAAAATCATTAAAATTTCTAGAACTTGCATCTTTTAGAAACAGTTTTTTCCTTCTATGAATTTGTATTCATTATCTGCTTATATAATGGTTTGTTCTCCTCTCTGGTCAATAATTAGAGGGCAGGTCTATTGTCAAATTCCCAAACTAACCCTCAGTGACCAGCCAGACACTTTGAACTTATACTTCTTGGATAAAAATGAAACGATTTAGACATTTAAACGTGGGAAGTAAGATTCCTTACCACTCAGACCTTTTGTAGGGTACATTCTCTAGGACCTCGTTTCTTTTCAAAGACTATACTAAAATTGTAGTTGCCTCTAATATTTCAGAACTACAATACTTGAGGTGAAATGTATACTGAGATTTTATTTTTTTTTTACATTTGGTGAATTTTATGCATGACTACCATATTTACATTGCTTCCCATTCCCACTCTACTCCTGTCTGCCTCTACTTTCAAATTTATGACCTCTTCTTAATCAATATTGTCACACAGACACACAGACACACAGACACACATATATACATATATACATATATACATATATATATATATATATATATATATAGAGAGAGAGAGAGAGAGAGAGAGAGAGCCTATGAGCCCATTTATTAGCATTAGCATTGTTCACACATACATGCATTTAGGCCTGACTACTAAGGAATTAGATCACCTATAAGGCTCATCTCTAAAGAAACTTGATTCTTGCTCTCAACGGCCACTGATAACCTATGTCTCTTCATCTAGGTGTGAGACTTGTGGCATTTCTCCCATGCACATGAACATGTCAGTTGGTGTTGTCATCATGATGTCTTGCTCAGGCAACCATGTTGTTGAGATTCACAGATGCAACTTCCCTGTCATATCTACCGTACCTTACCTACCAGCATCCTCTCCTCTGGTTCTTAAAACCTTTCAATGTCCTCATCAGCTATGTTCCCTAAGCCTTGGATATAGAGGTTTTATCGTAAATGTGCCAGATGGAGTTGAACATCCTTATTCTCACCATCCCGAGTTTTATCAAGGGTTCTCTATTATGATAAAGCAATCTAGCAGAAACTTTTAAGCATATAGTATGCATATACATCTCCAAAGTCTATTGTGGCTTAAACAATGTTTTAAGAAAATAATCAACAACAGGGGTCATCCAGTTTGATAGATTTCTAGTCAGAGTGCATTTTTTGTGGCATGCCCAGAAAACTTATCTGTTTAATCATAAATGTCCATGTTTGGCTGAGACCAGATTCTTCATATCCAGGCTATGAAAAGTAAAACTTCAGATGTGGGTCTTGTACAAAGAAAGTCTCCCTGGAAGTTCATGACAGAAAAAAATAATTTTGAAATTATTTTTTCTCTCAAGATCTATGCTGCTGCTGCCATGCCAGTGGGTGGGTGAGGTATATCTATCTTCCTGGGGACCTCTGAAAACCCTGATCCATCTCTATGGGTAACTTTTCTTGCATGCTATGTTATATTTTTAGGCAGAAAATTTATAAAAGCACAATTTCAGCTCGTAGCAGCAGCCCAGAATTAATAAATAAGGACATAGAAGTGAAAGTGTAAAAAAGGGGTGGGGTGAGAAATCACCCCACACAGAGTGGAGGACAGCAGGATGTGAGGAGAGATTGAAAACACAGAGTGGACCATTTTCAGAGGAGCTTATGAAACATCTTTGAATTTCACCTCCACTACCTCTGACCTTAGATGAGAAATCAATATGAGGTGTGTGACACTTTAGGCATAGACCTTACTCTGTATGCAAATATTATATAATGTTCCATCCTTCATTTGAGACAAAGACACAGACATCCACACTTAGAGTAGTTGTGGAACTTCTATTATAGCCAACCAGCATAAACAAAGGAAATCTGGCCCACTGGTTCTGGAGCGTAGAGATACAATGGATGCTAATAGGGTCTGTGGCTTACTGAAGAGACAGAAAATGGGAAAATTATTCCATCTATTTGTATTAAGAGAGATTTGTAATAATTTTCTAACAGTGTGCTGAGAGAATTGCTTTGCCTCACTCATTCCACAAATATTCATAGAAATTTCCAAACCATGTAGTCATTTGCATTGACATGCACAAATACACTAGATCACATCATAGAATCATTCTTGACCTTTAACCTTGTTGATACTTCAAATGAAAATTCCTCAGTATTCAGTTCAAGCCAGTGAATTGAGCCAGAGGACATGGAGAGCAAAACATAGTATGGGATTTCATTAGTATTATTAATTTGTTTAGTGTGTGTGTGTGTGTGTGTGTGTGTGTGTGTGTGAACACATATGTGCAAATATAAGTACACACATGCTATGACACAGTACCCAAACTTGGTTTATCATGCTGGGCAGTGAACGAAATTACTAACTAAACAATCTTGCTGTTTCTTGAATTTTTTTAAGTCTGTGCTTTCAATCTACACCACTAACGAACTTTGAAAATGTAGTAAAAGCTGGCTCAGTCCCAACCATGTCCTTCATATAAAGCACAGAAGCTGAGAACAATGAAATCAGCATTGAGTTTTGCCTGCAAGCCTGATGACCAAAGTCAGATCACTGTGGCTCACATGGTACAAGGAAAGAATCAATACCCACAAGTTGACCTCTGACATCCACATGGATACCATGACATACGTGCATGCATGTGTGTGCACGCACACTAAAAATACTCTTTTAATAATCTAGGTAACTTGTAAGAAGGTCATTAGTATGAAAAAAACCCTAACAATGAAAGAATTAGGTTGATATTCCACAAAATGGGATTAAAACCAATCTTAAGCAATAGTGTGTAACAGTAAAAAAAAATTCTAGATGATCATGGCAACAGCTTTGAAACTGGATTCAACCCAGGTCTATCTGGGTCACTGGCAATGCTTCTGATACTCTAGAGATGATTTCTGCATATGCACTTTTCCAGCCTTTGCAACAAAAAAGTTTTGCTTGTAGTCACTGTCCTTAGGACCTTCTGCATGAATGTCTAGCCCATTTGAAACAATCCCTGCCTAGAAGTGACGCTTGGAAGTGAATAACACAATGCTTTAATGTGAAATGAACAGCGATAGCCTTGGTCCAGAAGCCAGCTCTAATGACGATCAGCTAAATCTTGGCCAAGAAAAATCAATCTTTAGACAGTTGTTTCATCATTAAGATGAGCTAATAATTGTACTTAAAACATATCTTCTGGCCAGACCAGAGTAAAATTCATGCTGGATACATTTCAATCTGCCAATTCCTAACTCATACATTTTTAAAGAATCTTAAATTAAATAATTATATATTTAAAATTTCTACAATAGTGAAGTTGCCTAATAAAATAGAATAAACAGCATCTCATTCATGGTACAAAAGAATCTATTATTCTAAGGTTCTGAGGAGACAGCTTAGTTGGTACAGTGACCTGAATCTAAGATAATGAGGACCTGAGTTTAGATTTCAAACTAAATGATGAGATCATAAAAAGCCAGAAATGATGACCCACAACTGTAACCCCACTTCTGCACATTGTGATACCACATGATCCCTTAGGTTTGCTGGCCAGCCAGTCAATGAAAGACCCTGTCTCAAAAAAAAAAATAGTTAAAAGAAAGAGGAAGTCATATGCATTTGACAAGTAGCCACACACACACACACACACACACACACACACACACACACACACACACACACATATTTATACCTACACACATACATGCAGGTATACTCATATATACAAATGTATACATACATATGAAAGAACCCCGGAATGGGGAGACCCTCACTCAAGTCTTGGGATGATGCGACCCCCCAAGAACTCACGTGAGACTGTCCTTGCTGTAATAAACATGAGGTTTATTGATAGGAACCAGTGCACTGGGGTCGAGACTCATATCCCACGCAGGGTCAGTGGAGTTCGACCCCGAAAAACTGGGAGAAAGGGTATTTAAAGGGAGAAACCACAACCTGAGGGGGCAGGGATGGTGTCATTGGAAAGTGTTGAGAATACTAATGAAAAATCACAAGGAGGAGCTTCCTGTTTCTCAAGATTGTTAAACTTTATGGTCCACCAGTTCCTGGGAGGAGATTCCTGTTTCTCAGGATTATTCTCTAAGGGCCTCATCTTAAGTCCTTTTATCTAGTTCCTGGGAGAGCAGGCTCAAGAAATGTGATCTTTTATCTAAGGGTAGAGGGCAGGGTCTGGAATTTGAGGTATTTGGGGCTTTTTTAAACTTCTGACTTCTTAGCTGCATTTTTTATTCTTTCACATATACCACATATACACACATACAAAATTCTAATTCTCTAAAGCTAGATTTAACAGGAGAATTACTATACCAAGAAATGGTACTGAATATTCTCCTGGTTGTCTGCTGCCAAGATATCTTCAAAAGCTTATGAAGAACCCTGCTTCTTAGTGCAGCACAGATACTAGTAGTATCCGAAGATGAGGAAATGAATGACTTAGAGACATATGGTGGGACATTCTTTGTGTCATATGTGGAGGAGGGAGAAATACGATGTCTGCCAATTGCTTTAGAGGTTATTTTTTAATCAAAATTGTCAAGGATAAAGAATAACATCAAGTGAATCCATGGTTTTAAGGAGAGAGACTAAGGGTAAAGACAATCTTGTTCATATTCTTGGAAACTTAATAACAAATTTGGCTCCTGGTTTGTATCAGAAAAAAAAAATCAGTGCTAGTTAAACACAAAGTTGCCTGTGAGTCATAGGAAGTTCTGTACTGTGGGGAAATTATATCATACAAGTTTATGATCTGCTGGACAGTAATTTTCTTTAATAAAGGCACAGATGTATGCTTTGCCACATAGGGAAAGGTTCAAGTGTTCACATCATAACTTTGATCAATGTTTAGATTTTAGTTCTGGCTTATGTCTCTTTTACTTCTCCAGTAAAATTAACTTTTACAGATTAAAAAAAAATAAACTTTATGGAAAAGCCACTTGACTTCATCCTCCTGTATTTGTCATTCTTTTCTAAAGCTGTAGTTCTTGCCAGAGAACAACTGAACAATTAAAGGATAGAGAGGATTTTGGAGCCTTCATTTTAACAACTTGGAAGACATTGATATAACTAATTCTAGTTATATAGATGTTTCAGTTCAAAGAAAAACCAATGCCTTTGAAAGTAATTCATAATATATCTAGTAAAAAGCGAATATTCTGATGTATTAATATAACAGATTACTTAAGAAACAAAGCATGCTTCCTGATATCAGAGTGAATCAAATCTTGAATAAATAAATTTCTCTGTCCAGGACTTTCAGAACTTACCCAGGTCACACAAAAAGCCTGAACATTTTTTCTTCCAAACCTACAGGAAGCCAATACTTGAGAATAGCTTCAAATCAGTGTGCCACTATAAATCTGGAGAAATAGGAAACTCTAGACAGGTGATACTTGCTTAGCCTGAACTGAAGGCTTGGACTGTGAAAGATACTTAAATGGTGTGGTAGTTTCCATGAAAAATGTCCCCTGTAGACTCAAGCATTTGAACTATTGGTCCTCAGTTGATGGTACTGTTTGGGGTGTTGTAGAGTCTTTAGGAGATGCAGCCTTGTTGGAGGAAGGATGTTACTGAGGACAGGCTTTGAAAATGTATAACCTTGCCTTACTTCCAGAGGACTCTGCTTTCTGCATGTGGTTGAAGATATAATCTCTCAGCTTCTGTTCTTCCCACCTACTGCCATGCTTCCACCAGCATTATGGACTCCTCTGAAACCATAAACCCAAATAAATGTTCCTCCTTAAGTTGCATTTACTCATAGTTTTTTAATCACACTAACAGAAAGTTTCTTGTACAAATGGGAACTGTGAGGAATTCCTGAAGACTGAGTGTCCGCAGGCACAGAGACCCCTTAAAAATGCTATCTTATAGAATGTCACAATTTCCTGCTCTGCATCCCCCCAACCAGCAAAAAAAAAAAAAGATAAAGACATTCAAAAGAAATGGCTGCAACCATCCTGTTGATGAGCTCTTGAAAATTATTTATTAATTTAGGTTAGAGGTTTAAACAATTAACTGCTTTCTTTGATTCTGTCTGAAAGAAACTTGAATGTTGTATGTTGATGCCCGCATCAACATGACACTGAGAACCAGGAGTAAGCCTGCGGGGTTAAAAAACACATGCGGGTTATTCCTGTTAAACAGAATGCCCCTTCTGTAGCTTTATTTTCTGAATATATACCCCAAGTTGACCAGGTGGAAAAATCTAGGAAGCACAGTGGGAAACCCCGGCTCAAGACTTCAGTAACAAAAGACTGGGGAGAAATCCAGGAAGACCAGCCTAAATCTCAAAAACAAAAGACTGGGATGACAAAAGACAGGAACTGAGAATTGACCACGACAAAAGACAAGAAAGAATTGACCATTGCCCAGGTGTGCCTCTACCAGGCCAGAGTGTTCCTTTGTTAGGAACAAAAGGCTTCCACATGCATCAGCAGGGCTCAGCAGGGGTCAAACCCTGCAAGGGACCCAGAAGGCTCTAACAAGACCGAAAAATGGAGGTTACACTGAGATCGGGAAAGAGAAGGTCTCCTGACAGATTGTCCCGGATAGTAAGTAGGCTGGTGAAGAAGCAGGGACGTATTGGGGTAAGATGGGCTAGAAAAGGCCTCGGTGATTTGGGCTAGCATGGGTAAACTTGTAATAAAAAAGGGACAAGGTAATGGTAAAGTGTTTTTGCATATGCATTCTTTTAGAGTTATGTTTTAGTCTTTGGACCCACACTAGAGAAAGTTTAAGCCATAGACATGAGAGAGAATGGGTTTGGGAAAAACAGTCCTCCTGGACTCTCTGTGGATGCCTTGGAGAAAGAGAAAAACTTTTTCAGAGCTCTCCTAGGAACAGAAGGAAGGCAGGAGACTTCCTAACTATCTGATGGCTCTTATGGGAGAAATGCTTATTTCTGGTTCTGGGTTCCATAGGTAGGATATCTGGGTCTCTTTGCTGGGACACCATCTAGATTTTCCCTCTATGTCTATTGTCTGTCCTTGGTGCACCAAGTTGTCCATGTCTGCCAGTTTATGTCTTTTTGTTTCTTGTTGCTTATGTTTCATGTTCAAAAGAAAAAATGGTAAAAACTTTATCTGGACCTGAAGGGACCAGGTCAAAAGCTCCCTGCACCCAAATCCCATGGGAGGGAGAGCTAAACCTTCAGAGGAGCAGACATGCCTAGGAAGCCAGAAGAGGCTACACTCTGCCCACATTTCTGACTCTAGAGAAAAACACCTAATGCCATCTGGGATATCTGTGCACAGGGGCCTGGGAAAAGGCAGGGCAGGCCCTTCTGATTGTCTCCCTCATGGACAGCACAGACACAGCCCCTGAGGAGTGAATTCAGGCCCAGGACCAGAGGTAAGACCAACTTTTCTGCTCCAAATGACCTGCCTGGTGGACTCAGGACACAATCCCACAGGAACAGCTAAAGACCAAACAGGAAAGACAACATGCCCGAAAGCAGAATACTCTGTTCCCATATCTGGCTGAAAGAAAATAGGAAAACAAGTCTACAGCACTCCTGACACACAGGCCTATAGGACGGTATAGCCACTGTCAGAAATAGCAGAACAAGGTAACACCAGGGACAAGCTGATGGTGAGAGGCAAACGCAGAAACCCAAACAACAGAAACCAAGACTACATGGCATCATCGGAGCCCAATTCTCCCACCAAAGCAAACACTGAATATCCAAACACAGCAGAAAAGCAAGATCTTGATTTTAAATCACATTTCATCATGATGATGGAGGACTTCAAGAAAGACATAAAGAACTCCCTTAGGGAAACACAGGAAAATATAAATAAACAAGTAGAAGCCTATAGAGAGGAATCACAAAAAATCCCTGAAAGAATTCCAGAAAAACACAAACAGGTGAAAGAATTAAAAAAAAAAAAAAAAAAAAAAAAACTAAAAACAAAAAACTTTATCTGCTGGTCAGTCACACCTTGATTTGGTTTTAACTCATTTCAAGAAAGGAACAAATGAATAAAAAGCAGTTTCAATCGGACTTTGGAGCCCCACACCTGTAGCTAAGGGCCTAGGTCAGCTGGAGAAGCTGCTCGGGGGCAAGCGTCTGTGTGAGCTGATCTTAAGGCACCAGCAGCTCCTCAGCTTCTATGTTAAGGGAGCTGATGGCTGTTTCTCTTAGAAAAAACCCTGACTTATTTTTAGTCTTAGCAGGTAACAGGGTGCTTCTCTTAAAATTACAGCTAGAAAATGTCAAAATGGTGTTTGGTCTAAATATTAAAGATATGTGCAGCCACTTCAATTTTGTTTCTGACTGGTTTTAAATGTATAAATATGCTCTACATGCCTTGGTTATGGACTATTGGCTTTTAAGTTATTGGATATGGTTAAAAAATGTAACATTGGTAACAGAAAGTTCGCTTAAATCTGGTAATTTGGGTATAGTCATTCTAGACAACATGTGGCATGAGCCAACCCAGGGAAACAGGTCTAAATTGGGATAATATTTTTATGGAATTCTTATCCTAGAAACCAGGCTTCTAAAGAATTTAGGGCAATGTCTCTTTGTTGAGGTATTGGAGACCGCACCAACATGCATTCATATGTAGAAATTGGCAGTCAAACTTTGTAGCATGAAGGACAGACTCAGTGTTTTAGAGACTGGATTTTGGAGGCTAGATTTGTTTGTTGGAGGTTGAGTTTTGCTTTCCAAAGTTGTGGTTGTGCTCTAGTGTTACAAGGAGTACTTAAGGATTGTGATTTAGGATTGCCAGTGTTACCTTGACTAACTCAAACTTATTTGTAATTAAGAAAAAAATCAAACAGGTAGAGATTGTTACAGGATTTATGAAGGAGTGATGAGGTTTTGGAACTTGTGAGAGCATTACAGCCTGTTTGTTTACTCCAACTGCCATTTCAAGATAGAGTTAGAGGATTGTTTTTATATAGTTTGTTTATTGTCCTGGCGATTGTGAGGAGTTTTCATTTGTGAGCTTGCTTATAATTTTAGAGAGTCCATGAAGTGATATCATTAAAAAATTTTACAAAAGAATGGCTAATATCCTTATATTATGTAATTTTGTCGCTGCTTCAAGAAGTTAGAACATTGAATCGTTCAGTGTGTATGAAAATTTTTACTACAAACCTTTACTCTCACGATGAGCTTTAATATTTGGGGAGTAGCTGTTGCTTCAGAAAAGATTGAATATTCCTTTTTAATATTTGAAACTAATTTTAAGCTTCTAAGGATATGTTAATTGGCTAAGTACCTCATCTTACCAGTGGACTTAAGTCTTTGTTTGATATCCTCATTGGAGATAAAGCTTTTGTTGTGTTAATACAGAATTGTAGGCTAGAGTCATGTAAATATTTTACAAAGAAACCTGGTGAAATATACCTTATTCCAAACAGCAATTAAATTGGTTATTACAAAATACTGATATTTGGCCTATCACATATACAAATTTTTCAGGCAAAATTGATAATTTTACTCTTTGCATGCTTTTCTATTTCCTGTAAATTTGTGCATGCAGCCCATAGAAAATGCACTTACTGCACTTATAGGTGGTTCATCTAATGAAAAGGCTATATATATATATATATATATATATATATATATATATATATGATTGGATCACTTGTTTATTCTCTTTTTTTTTGTTTTATTTTATTTATTTTTTTTATTGACTTGAGTATTTCTTATATACATTTCGAGTGTTATTCCCTTTCCCGGTTTCCGGGCAAACATCCCCTTCCCTCCCCCCCTTCCTTATGAGTGTTCCCCTCCCCGCCCTCCCCCCATTGCCGCCCTCCCCTCGACAGTCTAGTTCATTGGGGGTTCAGTCTTAGCAGGACCGAGGGTTTCCCCTTCCACTGGTGCTCTTACTAGGATTTTCATTGCTACCTATGAGGTCAGAGTCCAGGGTCAGTCCATGTATAGTCTTTAGGTAGTGGCTTAGTCCCTGGAAGCTCTGGTTGCTTGGCATTGTTGTACATATGGGGTCTCAAGCCCCTTCAAGCTCTTCCAGTTCTTTCTCTGATTCCTTCAACAGGGGTCCCGTTCTCAGTTCAGTGGTTTGCAGCTGGCATTCGCCTCTGTATTTGTTGTATTCTGGCTGTGTCTCTCAAGATCAATCTACATCCGGCTCCTGTCGGTCTGCACTTCTTTGCTTCATCCATCTTGTCTAATTGGGTGGCTGTATATGTATGGGCCACATGTGGGGCAGGCTCTGAATGGGTGTTCCTTCAGTCTCTGTTTTAATCTTTGCCTCTCTCTTCCCTGCCAAGGGTATTCTTGTTCCCCTTTTAAAGAAGGAGTGAAGCATTCACATTTTGATCATCCGTCTTGAGTTTCATTTGTTCTAGGCATCTAGGGTAATTCAAGCATTTGGGCTAATAGCCACTTATCAGTGAGTGCATACCATGTATGTCTTTCTGTGATTGGGTTAGCTCACTCAGGATGATATTTTCCAGTTCCAACCATTTGCCTACTTTAATTTCATAAAGTCGTTGTTTTTTGATAGCTGAGTAATATTCCATTGTGTAGATGTACCACATTTCTGTATCCATTCCTCTGTTGAAGGGCATCTGGGTTCTTTCCAGCTTCTGGCTATTATAAATAAGTCTGCTATGAACATAGTGGAGCACGTGTCTTTTTTATATGTTGGGGCATCTTTTGGGTATATGCCCAAGAGAGGTATAGCTGGATCCTCAGGCAGTTCAATGTCCAATGTTCTGAGGAACCTCCAGACTGATTTCCAGAATGGTTGTACCAGTCTGCAACCCCACCAACAATGGAGGAGTGTTCCTCCTTCTCCGCATCCTCGACAGCATTTGCTGTCACCTGAGTTTTTGATCTTAGCCATTCTCACTGGTGTGAGGTGAAATCTCAGGGTTGTTTTGATTTGCATTTCCCTGATGACTAAAGATGTTGAACATTTCTTTAGGTGTTTCTCAGCCATTCGGCATTCCTCAGCTGTGAATTCTTTGTTTAGCTCTGAACCCCATTTTTTAATAGGGTTATTTGTCTCCCTGCGGTCTAACTTTTTGAGTTCTTTGTATATTTTGGATATAAGGCCTCTATCTGTTGTAGGATTGGTAAAGATCTTTTCCCAATCTGTTGGTTGCCGTTTTGTCCTAACCACAGTGTCCTTTGCCTTACAGAAGCTTTGCAGTTTTATGAGATCCCATTTGTTGATTCTTGATCTTAGAGCATAAGCCATTGGTGTTTTGTTCAGGAAATTTTTTCCAGTGCCCATGTGTTCCAGATGCTGCCCTAGTTTTTCTTCTATTAGTTTGAGTGTGTCTGGTTTGATGTGGAGGTCCTTGATCCACTTGGACTTAAGCTTTGTACAGGGTGATAAGCATGGATCGATCTGCATTCTTCTACATGTTGACCTCCAGTTGAACCAGCACCATTTGCTGAAAATGCTATCTTTTTTCCATTGGATGGTTTTGGCTCCTTTGTCAAAAATCAAGTGACCATAGGTGTGTGGGTTCATTTCTGGGTCTTCAATTCTGTTCCATTGGTCTATCTGTCTGTCTCTGTACCAATACCATGCAGTTTTTATCACTATTGCTCTGTAATACTGCTTGAGTTCAGGGATAGTGATTCCCCCTGAAGTCCTTTTATTGTTGAGGATAGTTTTAGCTATCCTGGGTTTTTTGTTATTCCAGATGAATTTGCAAATTGTTCTGTCTAACTCTTTGAAGAATTGGATTGGTATTTTGATGGGGATTGCATTGAATCTGTAGATCGCTTTTGGTAAAATGGCCATTTTTACTATATTAATCCTGCCAATCCATGAGCATGGGAGATCTTTCCATCTTCTGAGGTTTTCTTCAATTTCTTTCTTCAGAGTCTTGAAGTTCTTGTTGTACAAATCTTTTACTTGCTTGGTTAAAGTCACACCGAGGTACTTTATATTATTTCGGTCTATTATGAAGGTGTCGTTTCCCTAATTTCTTTCTCGGCTTGTTTCTCTTTTGTGTAGAGGAAGGCTACTGATTTATTTGAGTTAATTTTATACCCAGCCACTTTGCTGAAGTTGTTTATCAGCTTTAGTAGTTCTCTAGTGGAACTTTTGGGATCACTTAAATATACTATCATATCATCTGCAAATAGTGATATTTTGACTTCTTCTTTTCCAATCTGTATCCCCTTGATTTCCTTTTGTTGTCTGATTGCTCTGGCTAGAACTTCAAGAACTATATTGAATAAGTAGGGAGAGAGTGGGCAGCCTTGTCTAGTCCCTGATTTTAGTGGGATTGCTTCAAGTTTCTCTCCATTTAGTTTAATGTTAGCCACTGCTGTATATGGCTTTTACTATGTTTAGGTATGGGCCTTGAGGACCCTGCATTCTGCTGCCTACAGGAAACACACCTCAGAGACAAAGACAGACACTACCTCAGAGTGAAAGGCTGGAAAACAACTTTCCAAGCAAATGGTCGGAAGAAGCAAGCTGGAGTAGCCATTCTAATATCAAATAAAGTCAATTTTCAACTAAAAGTCATCAAAAAAGATAAGGAAGGACACTTTATATTCATCAAAGGAAAAATCCACCAAGATGAACTCTCAATCCTAAATATCTATGCCCCTAATACAAGGGCACCTACATATGTAAAAGAAACCTTACTAAAGCTCAAAACACACATTGCACCTCACACAATAATAGTAGGAGACTTCAACACCCCACTCTCATCAATGGACAGATCATGGAAACAGAAATTAAACAGAGACGTAGACAGACTAAGAGAAGTCATGAGCCAAATGGACTTAACGGATATTTATAGAACGTTCTACCCTAATGCAAAAGGATATACCTTCTTCTCAGCTCCTCATGGTACTTTCTCCAAAATTGACCATATAATTGGTCAAAAAATGGGCCTCAACAGGTACAGAAAGATAGAAATAATCCCATGCGTGCTATCGGACCACCATGGCCTAAAGCTGGTCTTCAATAACAATAAGGGAAGAATGCCCACATATACGTGGAAATTGAACAATGCTCTACTCAGTGATAACCTGGTCAAGGAAGAAATAAAGAAAGAAATTAAAAACTTTTTAGAATTTAATGAAAATGAAGGTACAACATACCCAAACTTATGGGACACGATGAAAGCTGTGCTAAGAGGAAAACTCATAGCGCTGAGTGCCTGCAGAAAGAAACAGGAAAGAGCATATGTCAGCAGCTTGACAGCACACCTAAAAGCTCTAGAACAAAAAGAAGCAAATACACCCAGGAGGAGTAGAAGGCAGGAAATAATCAAACTCAGAGCCGAAATCAACCAAGTAGAAACAAAAAGGACCATAGAAAGAATCAACAGAACCAAAAGTTGGTTCTTTGAGAAAATCAACAAGATAGATAAACCCTTAGCCAGACTAACGAGAGGACACAGAGAGTGTGTCCAAATTAACAAAATCAGAAATGAAAAGGGAGACATAACTACAGATTCAGAGGAAATTCAAAAAATCATCAGATCTTACTATAAAAGCCTATATTCAACAAAACTTGAAAATCTGCAGGAAATGGACAATTTCCTAGACAGATACCAGGTACCGAAGTTAAATCAGGAACAGATAAACCAGTTAAACAACCCCATAACTCCTAAGGAAATAGAAGCAGTCATTAAAGGTCTCCCAACCAAAAAGAGCCCGGTCCAGACGGGTTTAGTCCAGAATTCTATCAGACCTTCATAGAAGACCTCATACCAATATTATCCAAACTATTCCACAAAATTGAAACAGATGGAGCACTACCGAACTCCTTCTATGAAGCCACAATTACTCTTATACCTAAACCACACAAAGACCCAACAAAGAAAGAGAACTTCAGACCAATTTCCCTTATGAACATCGACGCAAAAATACTCAACAAAATTCTGGCAAACCGAATCCAAGAGCACATCAAAACAATCATCCACCATGATCAAGTAGGCTTCATCCCAGGCATGCAGGGATGGTTTAATATACGGAAAACCATCAATGTGATCCATTATATAAACAAACTGAAAGAACAAAACCACATGATCATTTCATTAGATGCTGAGAAAGCATTTGACAAAATTCAACACCCCTTCATGATAAAAGTCCTGGAAAGAATAGGAATCCAAGGCCCATACCTAAACATTGTTTATTCTCTTGAGTTTCCCCTTGCCTCAGCACAGATTATTGAATTACATGCTGTAGCTGCTGTTTTTTAAATGTTGAAAAATCAAGCTTTCAATTCATATACTAATAGCCAATGTGTGGCTTGTGGTTTACAGTTGATTAAAAAATTTTCCTTTTTTAGATACTACTAACCCTCTGTGCACCGCTGCAGGCCGGAGAAGACCGGACCAGTCATTACCCTTGCCCCTCCTCATTCCCCTGGCAGCTCTTGCCGCCGTGATTGGTGTTGCCATTTTGCAGTCTGTGGCTTCACAAGAATGCCATCTTCGTGAAGCTGCTGGAGACTGGGGAACTCTGCCCTGGTTATGCGGATCTCAGACATGGTTCCATTGCCTGTTGGTTGTTCCAGAGAAGGATGGCCAATCCTGAACAGTCTTGGGAAACACTTTGGCATTTTTGCTGCTATTGTAGCAGCAATTGCTGCTGCAGCCACTGGGTCTGCAGTGTCCACTGTCTGACTTTACTCTCCCCCAATCTATTGTTAGGCAAGCACAGTGGGTAAATTTTCTGGAGTAATTGCTGGTGATTGGGAATTCTAAATTTTAATACAGGAGGCTTGAGAATGGCCCTCGGTGTTATGGCCTTCTGAGTTTCGGCCCTAAGGCACCACAGTAATTGGCCTTGTGCTTCTTATCACATGCACAAACAGCACTCCTAGTCTTGGACAGCAACTAAGCAGGTATTGTTCTCCTTGGTAGGAGACAAATCTTCTGCCCAAACTGGGCTCAGCCTTCACGAGAAGCAGTTAGCTGAGGACAGGCAACTCTTTGGGACCAGGCCTCGCCTAAGACAGGAAATTCTGAGACTGGCAGAATTTTCCACAGATAGGAAAGAGGCTTGATATCTCAAAGTGTCCTAGGACAAGCGCTGCTTAAAATTAATATAGGGGGACTTGCTTAATAAAAAAGTAAAATAGGGGGACTTGTCAGAGCCTCCTGGGTCCCCTGCAGTGTTTCACTCACCCCCCTTGTCAGACCCTTCTGGGTCCCTTGCAGGGTTTGACCCCTGCTGAGCCCTGCTGATGCATGTGGAAGCCTTTTGTTCCTAACAAAGGAGCAGTCTGACCCGGTAGCGGCACACCTGGGCAATGGTCAATTCGTTCCTGTCTTTTGTCATCCCAGTCTTTTGTTTTTGAGATTTAGGCTGGTCTTCCTGGATTTCTCCCCAGTAAATTGGGGACACGTGTTCGGTCTTTTGTTACTGAAGTCTTGAGCCGGGGTTTCCCACTGTGCTTCCTAGATTTTTCCACCTGGTCAACTTGGGTATATATTCAGAAAATAAAGCTACAGAAGGGGCATTCTTTCTTAACACGAATAACCCGCATGTGCATGTTTTTTAATCCCACAAGCTTATGCCCGGTTCTCGGTGCTGTGTCGGTGTGGGCATCGACAGTTGTATTTTACTACAACTCTAAATGTATTAATCATAGGAAAGGATCAATGATTTAAAGATAAAATAATAAAAGCTTGAAATACAAAATCTAAAGGGAAATGGAAAGTAGAAATCATACATCTGAATATTTGGAAACATAAAACATGTTCATGAAACATGTTGGGTAGGTTCAATGGTATTATATTAATATTTCTCAGCCTAGTCTATCAATTCAATGCAGCCTTAATTAAAAGCTTAATTTCCTTTGTATATTAAGATTGTTGGACCTACAAAGAAAAAAATAGCATTCTTTCATCTGACAAAAGTACAAAAGAAGAAATTTAACCACGTATGAAAGCTGCTGTTGAGGTATTTCAATCATAGATGATTAATCTTGTAGAACCTGATTTGAAAACTTGTGATCAGGGAGCTAGAGAGATGACTTCCCAATTCGGTGTGTGTGTTTGTGTGTGTCTGTGTGTGTTAATGTGTGTGTGCATTCCCTTTGTTTCCTTTATTTTTGTTAGTTTGTTCATTTTATTTTATATTCTCTCTCTCTCTCTCTCTCATATCTTTCTTATTTGACTGTTTTCTTAAGAGAAAGAAAGAGAAGGTAAGGAGTTGAAAGAGTGGGAAGGATCTGGGAAGAAATGAGAGAGAGAGAATCATGATCAGGATGTATTATATAAACAAATTATTTTCAATTAAAAAACAAACATATTTGCAAACAAACAAGTCAATAAAATTGGAGGAACACTTGTTGCTCTTTCAGAGGAACCCAGGGTTGCTCACAGCATAGACATGCTGGCCAACAACTACCTAACTCCAGTTCCAAGTGACTTAATCCTCTCTTTTGGTCTCCCTAGGTGGCACACACACATAACACACCTACACAAAGGCAGGCAAACATTTGTGCATATAAAATAAAAATTAATAAAGCCCATTTTAAAATAACAAAACCAATTATCAGTATGCCTTAAGAAGAGGTCAATGGAAAGAACACCTTGAAAGGGAAAGGGCACAAGTACATTTATACCACCTGTGCTCACAGAGGGCTTTTCTCAGCAGGGGATTAATGACACTGATGACAAACAAGTGGAGAAAAACATCTACCATGGTCCAGCCTACCTTCTCCCTTCCCCAGCCCCCACTGTCCTTGACCAGAGCTGCAATAGTGATTATGAGTCACACACAGGTATGGGTCTCACACATGTTTAGCAGTGTAGACATGTGCCTGCCACGCATTGTCAAATGACAGTGCTCAGCTCTCAACACAAGAAACCAGAAATAATTCCCATTATCTGATTCCTAACCAGGATTAGCCCTGAGCCAGTCTTATTATGTTTCCTCCTTCTGTTGGAAGAAAGGCAGCCTAAGTGCATGAGGACTACGTAAATAAGGATATACTTGTTCTAGATATAGATTTATCTTCCTGACCTCACTATATCAGGCACACCACCATCCATGAGTCGAAAAAGACAAAATGCCTTGTGCACCATCATGACCTTCTAGAACATGGCTCTAGACAACACTCATTTAACAGTATATAAGTGTGTCAAGGAGTTCACAAACTTGCAGTGGGTTGTCCAAATTAATAATTTGTAGGGATGGGGTAATTTCATCCTTTATAATAGCTAGCTAGTTTACAAACTGTAACCTGTTCTCTTATCTCTCTGCAAGCCCTCCTTCCAGTTTCCAGCCAAGCCTTGGAACATCTCTCCCAACCTTTTCTCCCTCAGTTCCCCAACAGTCTGCTTAAACAGTCTCTTCTCCCAGTTTTCCCAATACTAGCAGCTCCAAACTATAATAACTGTTCTAGCCTATCTGCTCAGCTCAACTATGGGCATATCTTCTGCACCAACAGCCTTCTCTTCTCATTCTGCTAGCCCAATACCCTTTCTCAGCCTCAGCTAGCATTTTCATATCCTATCCTATTCTAGAAATACAAGCAGCAACCAACACTGAAAGTCAGAGGGTCAAAAAATTCTAACAGTTAAGAATTCTTAAAGGGCCAGTTGACTAGTAACTGGGGAATTGTTTATAGGACCAGGCACACAGAATAAATAACATAACATTGCTTAGATTTGCCTTGAATCAGAATCAGTCACCTAGCCAGGATAGTGTCTTAACATCCTTCTTTTTGTGTTGACTCCTTGGAATAAGGAACTCAAAGTAGCCAGGTGGCGTGTCAACTTTTCTGTTTCATGGAATTATTATGTCTTTTTGTGGAAGCATATTTGCTTTGGTAATAAAATCTTCAAGCATAACTAAAACACAACAAGGAAAGAAACAAATACTGCACCATGCTATTTCTCCTATTACCAAAATTCATGAATGTGGGTATCAAGGGGTAGGGATGAAAGTGGTTCTTCAAACTATGACCACTAAATGACCATGCAATCATATATGCAGTCCATTCCTGACCAAAATGTGCACAGTGTCACTATGTTTCAACATTATTCTCTACTGTATAATACTAAATACATTTATGATAATCTATAGCTTAGAATAACAATTCTGAGACACAATAATTAAGTGGTTCTGGTAAAAGGAATGGACATTAAAAGGGTTAAAAAACAAATGTGCATCCCCTTTAGGATAGAAACTTGATGTGTTTACATTTATATGTGGGCTAGATGTGTGATAGGCAAAAGCAAGATTTCATTATTATCTCTATTTGTATGGTACTAGTGGGGACTGAGTCCAGGGTTCAATGCACAGTAAACATGTGCTTTACCACTGAGATACATTTGCAGCCCTTGTCATTTTTGTTTGAGAGCTAAGTACAATTTAAGAATGTGAAGAGATAACAATTTAACAACTAAAAAACTGTGGCATCATGGTGCTGTATAAATTTAGCTAACCAGGGATTATATTTCCCAGAACCCTCTCTTTTCATGGCTCTGGATTATAGTTGGCCAATATTTGCATGAGACAGGAAAGAACCAGCATAGCTCAGTGAATTGTGGGCCAGTTACTCAATGAATGTTGTGATGATGATGCTGCCATGGTCAAATATATTGTTATCATCTACTGCTCACAGTGAGGATGAAGCAGCATCTTACCTCCTGAACTTCAGATGCTTCTGGGTCTCTCTTCGTAGCTCTGATTCCTGAAACACAAGCATGAGCACCATGATGGCAAAGAGTGCCATCTTTTTTGTGGTTCACACATAGGGACAGTTTGATGAGGAAATTTGTTAAAGACAAATGAGTTTGGGGCAGTTGTCATGAATAGTTTTTCTACTCCTACACGTCAACCTCATGTCTCTCAGTCTGGATGTCTCAACTCAGCTTCAGAGATACTAGAAAGGGATAGAACCATTCACTATCTTCCATTATTCTGGTGGTCTAAGGCCTATAATTACACTTTTACTTATGCTCATTGGCATACTTCTTTGAGAAATCACTAATTAATCTATTGTATCTTATTCTGCAGTCTGAAAGAAAAAAGATAATAATCAAAACACAAAAATCTCAGCTAGATTGCTATAAAGAAATAAGAGAGAAAGCGATACATGATATATGGTTGACATGATATGACATGGGTGTGTGTGAGAGAGAGTGAAAGAGATGAATAAAAGTTTCATTATTATAGTATGGTTCTCCTCTTCTTCCTTTTTTTTTGTCCAACTTAGGAATGAAATTTTAATCATTAAAATTTTCATAACACAACTCTCATTTAAACTACATGGCATGCTAGCATCCTCTAGCCAAGAAAGAAGGGGGGGAAAGCTAGGACAAGTTGTGGGTGAAACCAGGACATGTGTACTAAGAAGAAAGACTGTCCCTATCCACAAAGAGATCAACAGTCCAAACCAACCAAGCACAACTCTTATCTGGAGCACGCATCTATCAGGCTCCATAGAGAGAATGGTCCAGGATTAGGCAACAAGAATGTGCTGATCATTTGACAAAAGGATCAGATGCTTTAATTAGAGTAAGGAGGCCCATCTGGTCTAGACAAGGAGATCACTCAAACCCTTTATGCTTATTGGTAGCAGAACTTCAGCAACAGATCCTTTACCTTAGAATCCTGAACCTATTTCCATATCCAAAATCCAATAGTCAAGTTAAGAAATGAAGAAATAAGTGAATGATATCTATCCTGAAGGCTAAGAGCAGGAAAGGACTGAGAATGTCAAAGATTGATATCACCAAACACTTGATATTTGAGTAGTCTGACTTAAAAAAATTTTTTTGAGAAATAGAAATAACACATAATGTTATTCTAACTACATGTATGTATTTATCTACATCTGCATATAAAGATATATTTACTTTTAATACATAGAATAAACTCTAATGTTATATCATATCAAATTTATTACATATATACATGTATATAGATATGCTTGTATATACATAACTATTAAATATCTCCTCTAGCTCTAGATTAATACTTACATATGGAGAGAAAGAGAACATACATCATTTAGGTCAGAGCCTTAGAAGCATTTTTTAGTTTAGTCCTTTTGTAGGCTAGACTAAAGAACCTTTTACTTTTCACTGAAAAATATAACTAAAAAAAGGTAGTAGATGAAAATGTAGAAGGACAATGAATATGGAAAGAATTTAGAAAGCTAGGATAGGGGGAAATTGTTTTCCTTTTGTCATGAGCATCAAAGATAAACCGCTGACAGCTTTGTCTTGTTGCTTACAGACCATCTTTCTTGGCTTCTCAGCCTAGCCTAAATAGAATGAGAATACAGCAGCAGCAGCCATGAATCTTACACACACGGAATGATACTTACCTGTCTTAGTATCTTTCCTGTTGCTGTGATGGACAAAAGGAATTTAAGGAAGAAAGAATGCATTTCAACTCACAATGCAAGGGGAAGTCTCAGTTTCAGGAAGTTGAAGCAACTAGGTATATAATGTCCAAAGTCAGCCGAAAATTGCAATGAATATGTGAATATTAGTGCTTGGGTCACTTTCTCTACTTTTAAACAGTCCAGCATCCACTGCCTAAGAAATGGTGCTGCCCACAGCAGTCAGGTCTTCCTTCCTCAATGAATAAAATCAAGATAATTCCCAGATGATGTACCCAAAGACCCATATCCTCAGTGACTCCAATTTCTTTCAAATTGGCAACATCAAGCAGCACCTAGAGAGCAAATGTTTTCCCTGGCTAAAGTTCAAACTACTAAAGAAAATGTGCCAGTTCTAAAACCTTTTCCAGAGGAGAGAACACTTCCAAATCCATTATAGGAGAGACCAACATTACTTTAAAACAAAACAAAAACATTCCACAAAGGATAACATACTACAAATCAATTACCTACATGACACAAAAGCATGTGCAAAATTTCCTCAACAAAAACTCAAATTGATACCTCAGCACATAAAAAGTACCTGTACCAACTTAGCTGTACCCCTCAATGCATAGCTTTCTCAACATCAAAAAAACCAACTTAACTTACCACATCATCAAATGAAATATGAGAAATCCTAGAGTTATCTCCATCTGTGTAGGAAAAGCATTCCACAGATTCTAGATTTATCCGTGATAGAAAACATCTGCTCACTAAACACACAGGAAAACTTTCTCAAATTGATAATATTATCTTTAAAAAGAAACCCTACAACTCATATCACAACTGATAGTAAAAGACTATCCATAATTCCTACAGGTGTGAAGAAGGAAGCTATTTCACTATATCTCTGTCATTCCAGCAGGGATCTCAACACATGCAAAATGGCAAGAAAATAAGCAGCATGCAGCTTTATGAAATAAAAGTATCATCATTCATAGACAATATAACTCTGAATATCTGGTATGTAAATGGATAATGCCTCTACAAGAATCAAGTTTGCAACTTATCGTCCACAATTCCCTCCTCTTTCTCTCTCCTCCAGCCAAGCAAAATGCCCAAAGGGAAGAAAGCCAGGGGGGAGAAGGTGTGGCCCCCTGCCATCGTCAAGAAACAGGAGACCAAAAAGATGGTCAATCCTTTGAGAAAAGGCCCAAGAACGTCAGCATAGGACAGGACACCCAACCCAAAAGAGATCTAACATGCTTCGTCAAATGGCCTCGATACATCAGGCTGCAGCGGCAAAGGGTCATCCTCTATAAGCACCTCAAAGTACCTCCTTCCATTAACCAGTTCACCCGGGCCCTGGACAGGCAAACAGCAACTCAGCTGCTTAAGCTTGCCCACAACTACAGGCCAGAAACAAAGTAAGAGGGAAGCAAAGGCCACTGGCCCATGCTGAGAAGAAAACTGTTGGCAAAGGGGATGTCCTAACTAAGAGACCACCTGTTCTCCGAGCAGAGGTCAATACAGTCACCAGCTTGGTGGAAAACAAGAAGGCTCAGCTGGTAGTGATTACCCATGATGTAGACTCCATTGAGCTGGTGGTTTTTCTGCCTGCCCTTTGTTGAAAGGTGGAGATGCCCTACTGCATCATCAAGAGAAAGGCCAGGCTGGGGTGCCTGGTCCACAGGAAAACATGCACCACTGTAGCCTTCACACAGGTTAACTCAAAAGACAAGGGTGCTCTGGCTAAGCTGGTGGAAGCTATTAGGACCAATTATAATGACACATATAATGAGATCTGCCACCACCAGGGAAGCAACGTTCTGGGTCCTAAGTCTGTGGTTCACATTGCCAAGCTGGAAAAGGCAATGGCTAAAGAACTCACCACTAAACTGGATTAACACTAAGCTTTCTGTACATAAATATAATTACAAAATTATCTTCAAAAAGGAATCAAGTTTGAATTGTATAGTGATATTTTTACAATCTTGTTTTGTTTTAATAGCAAGCAGTTCGATTTATAAATCTAATATAATTTAGGCAAAATGAATAATATGAAATCCTAAAAGGTAAATGTTATAAAATGTTTGTAATTCTTCACAGTGAAAACACAGTTTGCTGAGGAAATTCTAAAAGATATAAACTAAAGACATACCATGATCCCAGTCATGACTGCTGGAGGATGATGGGCTTCTGTGGAGACTGGGCATGGAGCCACATGTGCTCAGATTTTCCATGAGTCATTCTGTTGCTTTACAGACAACTTTACATATTTCAAGGCAGTTTGCTGCTCAGACATATTGATTGTAATATAGAAACTTTTATCCCTCAACAAATGTTAGTTCTCCTCCTTTTAACAATGGCTCTTTATTCAAAGAAAGTCTCTCTGACTTCTCACTAACTAAAATAATCTATGTAAGAAGAAGTAAACATTTTGACATCTGTGACATGCTGTCTCCTGTTTATGTGATTACAAAGAAAGAAAGAAATGAACAGAAAATAGCAAGATTTCGACCACCACCAAAATGTTAGAATTATACTGTGTATGTATTAATAATTATTTAAAGAAAGGAGCCACAAAGATGATGACTATAAACCAAGTGATATTTGGGTCACATACTTATTCTACAGGCAACCCTGACTTATCTCTCAGCATTTTTTTCACTAAGTATAAGGGAGATTTAAGAATTCTTTAACTCATCGCTTGTCTATGCTGTCTATGCGCTGCTAGACCAGATGAACCCACTGATGAGTTCAAACACTAGCTTTTACTGAACCAAGCACTAGAGGAGATGGGCATTATCCCATGGCCAGCACATGTAAAGTGTTTGATCCTAGAGCTGAGGTTAACACAGTAACAACTCACAGAACAAAAATGTATCCCTGGCATCGTGTTAAGGAAAACCACTTCCAGGCATCAGATAGTTGGGCTGGGATTTTTTTTTTGTTGTTGTTGTTCTAAGAATTCTGGCTACTTAAGAAATCTCAGAGTGATAGTGACAGAACTCGTGTCTAAAGGATCACAGCATCAAAGAAAACTGCCTTTTTGCCATATTTTCTCATTCATGTTATCTTAGTGCTTGCTGTTTATGATTTGCAACATGTGAGAATCATGTTGCAAATTGTGGTATGTCTCAGCTGGAAACTGGAGGTGATGTGTAAAGTGGTGTTATTAAATGTAGATGCTCCTGGTACTGCATCTGGTGGCATCAGTCTTCCCTTCCAAGTCAGAGAGATATGAGTGCAGAGATGTTGACTGGCATCATACTTAGCTACTGACAGTTTCCCACAGCACCTTGATTTTGCCATCTCCTCACCATTTGGTATGCTTAGTCTTTATGTCAACCTCACAAGATTTAGAAACATCTAGACCACATTGTCTGTTAGAAATTTTTCAAAGAAGTATAAGGAAGAGGAAAGATCAACCCTGAAGGTTGACAACATCACATGGCCTGGGATCCAGATAGAATCAAAAGGCAAACATACCAGTGCTACAGTCTCATTTATTTAATCAGAGTTAAATAACCCATGGTTCTTGTCATGCATCAATATATGGTCCTACTTCTTCGGCAAATCCCTGATCCAGCACCAGTCTACTCTCCAGTGTTACTTGAGAACCGTGATTTTCTTTTTTGCCCACTAAGAACTGTCTCAATTACCTTGAGAACTTAACTTCTCTTCTCAGTTCCAGTCAAGTGTGTGGAAGTACTTCAGGCTGACTACCCACCTTTTTTTTTTTTTTTTTTTTTATTAACTTGACTATTTCTTATTTACATTTTGAATGTTATTCCCTTTCCGGTTTCCGGACAAACATCCCCCTAATCCTCCCCTCCCCTTCTTTATGGGTGTTCCTCCCCACCCTCCCCCATTGCCGCCCTCCCTGCAACAATCACGTTCACTGGGGGTTCAGTCTTGGCAGGACCAAGGGCTTCCCCTTCCACTGGTGCTCTTACTAGGATATTCATTGCTACCTATGAGGTCAGAGTCCAGGGTCAGTCCATGTATAGTCTTTAGGTAGTGGCTTAGTCCCTGGAAGCTCTAGTTGCTTGGCATTGTTGTTCATAAGGGGCCTCGAGCCCCTTCAAGCTCTTCCAGTTCTTTCTCTGATTCCTTCAACGGGGGTCCAATTCTCAGTTCAGTGGTTTGCTGCTGGCATTCGCCTCTGTATTTGCTGTATTCTGGCTGTGTCTGTCAGGAGAGATCTACATCCGGCTCCTGTCGGTCTGCACTTCTTTGCTTCATCCATCTTGTCTAATTAGGTGGCTGTATATGTATGGGCCACATGTGGGGCAGGCCCTGAATGGGTGTTCCTTCTGCCTCTGTTCTAAACTTTGCCTCCCTATTCCTTCCCAAGGGTATTCTGCTTCCCCTTTTAAGGAAGGAGTGATGCATTTGCATTTTGGTCAACCTTCTTGAGTTTCATGTGTTCTGTGGATCAGGGGTAATTCGAGCATTTGGACTAATTAATCCACTTATCAATGAGTGCATACCATATGTGTTTTTCTGTGATTGGGTTACCTCACTCAGGATGATATTTTCCAGTTCCAACCATTTGTCTATAAATTTCATGAAGGCATTGTTTTTGATAGCTGAGTAATGTTCCATTGTGTAGATGTACCACATTTTCTGTATCCATTCCTCTGTTGAAGGGCATCTGGGTTCTTTCCAGCTTCTGGCTATTATAAATAAGGCTGCTATGAACATAGTGGAGCACGTGTCTTTTTTATATGTTGGGGCAACTTTTGGGTATATGCCCAAGAGAGGTATAGCTGGATCCTCAGGTAGTTCAATGTCCAATATTCTGAGGAACCTCCAGACTGATTTCCAGAATGGTTTTACCAGTCTGCAATCCCACCAACAATGGAGGAGTGTTCCTCTTTCTCCACATCCTTGCCAGCATTTGTTGTCACCTGAGTTTTTGATCTTAGCCATTCTCACTGGTGTGAGGTGAAATCTCAGGGTTGTTTTGATTTGCATTTCCCTTATGACTAAAGATGTTGAACATTTCTTTAGGTGTTTCTCAGCCATTCAGCATTCCTCAGCTGTGAATTCTTTGTTTAGTTCTGAACCCCATTTTTTAATAGGGTTATTTGTCTCCCTGCGGTCCAACTTCTTGAGTTCTTTGTATATTTTGGATATAAGCCCTCTATGTGTTGTAGAATTGGTAAAGATCTTTTCCCAATCTGTTGGTTGCCGTTTTGTCCTAACCACAGTGTCCTTTGCCTTACAGAAGCTTTGTAGTTTTATGAGATCCCATTTGTCGATTCTTGATCTTAGAGCATAAGCCATTGGTGTTTTGTTCAGGAAATTTTTTCCAGTGCCCATGTGTTCGAGATGCTGCCCTAGTTTTTCTTCTATTAGTTTGAGTGTATCTGGTTTGATGTGGAGGTCCTTGATCCACTTGGACTTAAGCTTTGCACAGGGTGATAAGCATGGATCGATTTGCATTCTTCTACATGTTGGCCTCCAGTTGAACCAGCACCATTTGCTGAAAATGCTATCTTTTTTCCATTTAATGGTTTTGGCTCCATTGTCAAAAATCAGGTGCCCATAGGTGTGTGGGTTCATTTCTGGGTCTTCAATTGTGTTCAATTGGTCTATCTGTCTGTCTCTGTACCAATACCATGCAGTTTTTCTCACTATTGCTCTGTAATATTGCTTGAGTTCAGGGATAGTGATTCCCCCTGAAGTCCTTTTATTGTTGAGAATAGTTTTAGCTATCCTGGGTTTTTTGTTATTCCAGATGAATTTGCAAATTGTTCTGTCTAACTCTTTGAAGAATTGGATTGGTATTTTGATGGGGATTGCACTGAATCTGTAGACTGCTTTTGGTAAAATGGCCATTTTTACTATATTAATCCTGCCAATCCATGAGCATGGGAGATCTTTCCATCTTCTGAGGTCTTCTTCAATTTCTTTCTTCAGAGGCTTGAAGTTCTTATTGTACAGATCTTTTACTTGCTTGGTTAAAGTCACACTGAGGTACTTTATATTGTTTGAGTCTATTATGAAGGGTGTCATTTCCCTAATTTCTTTCTCAGCTTGTTTCTCTTTTGTGTAGAGGAAGGCTACAGATTTATTTGAGTTAATTTTATACCCAGCCACTTTGCTGAAGTTGTTTATCAGCTTTAGTAGTTCTCTGGTGGAACTTTTGGGATCACTTAAATATACTATCATATCATCTGCAAATAGTGATATTTTGACTTCTTCTTTTCCAATCTGTATCCCCTTGACCTCCCTTTGTTGTCTGATTGCTCTGGCTAGAACTTCAAGAACTATATTGAATAAGTAGGGAGAGAGTGGGCAGCCTTGTTTAGTCCCTGATTTTAGTGGGATTGCTTCAAGTTTCTCTCCATTTAGTTTAATGTTAGCAACTGCTTTGCTATATATGGCTTTTACTATGTTTAGGTATGGGCCTTGAATTCCTATTCTTTCCAGGACTTTTATCAAGAAGGGGTGTTGAATTTTGTCAAATGCTTTCTCAGCGTCTAATGAAATGATCATGTGGTTTTGTTCTTTCAGTTTGTTTATATAATGGATCACGCTGATGGTTTTCCATATATTAAACCATCCCTGCATGCCTGGGATGAAGCCTACTTGATCATGGTGGATGATTGTTTTGATGTGCTCTTGGATTCGGTTCGCCAGAATTTTATTGAGTATTTTTGCATTGATATTCATAAGGGAAATTGGTCTGAAGTTCTCTTTCTTTGTTGGGTCTTTGTGTGGTTTAGGTATAAGAGTAATTGTGGCTTCATAGAAGGAATTCGGTAGTGCTCCATCTGTTTCAATTTTGTGGAATAGTTTGGATAGTATTGGTATGAGGTCTTCTATGAAGGTCTGATAGAATTCTGCACTAAACCCATCTGAACCTGGGCTCTTTTTGGTTGGGAGACCTTTAATGACTGCTTCTATTTCCTTAGGAGTTATGGGGTTGTTTAACTGGTTTTTCTGTTCCTGATTTAACTTCGGTACCTGGTATCTCTCTAGGAAATTGTCCATTTCCTGCAGATTTTTAAGTTTTGTTGCATATAGGCTTTTATAGTAAGATCTGATGATTTTTTGAATTTCCTCTGAATCTGTAGTTATGTCTCCCTTTTCATTTCTGATTTTGTTAATTTGGACACACTCTCTGTGTCCTCTCGTTAGCCTAGCTAAGGGTTTATCTATCTTGTTGATTTTCTCAAAGAACCAACTTTTGGTTCTGTTGATTCTTTCTATGGTCCTTTTTGTTTCTACTTGGCTGATTTCAGCTCTGAGTTTGATTATTTCCTGTCTTCTACTCCTCCTGGGTGTATTTGCTTCTTTTTGTTCTAGAGCTTTTAGGTGTGCTTTCAAGCTGCTGACATATGCTCTCTCCTGTTTCTTTCTGCAGGCACTCAGAGCTATGAGTTTTCCTCTTAGCACAGCTTTCATTGTGTCCCATAAGTTTGGGTATGTTGTACCTTCATTTTCATTAAATTCTAAGAAGTCTTTAATTTCATTCTTTATTTCTTCCTTGATCAGGTTATCGTTGAGTAGAGTATTTTTCAACTTCCACGTATATGTGGGCGTTCTTCCCTTATTGTTATTGAAGACCAGCTTTATCCCGTGGTGGTCTGATAGCACACATGGGATTATTTCTATCTTTCTGTACCTGTTGAGGCCCGGTTTTTGACCAATTATATGGTCAATTTTGGAGAAAGTACCATGAGGAGCTGAGAAGAATGTATATCCTTTTGCTTTAGGATAGAATGTTCTATAATATCTGTTAAGTCCATTTGGCTCATGACTTCTCTTAGTCTGTCTATGTCTCTGTTTCATTTCTGTTTCCATGATCTGTCCATTGATGAGATTGGGGTGTTGAAATCTCCTACTATTATTGTGTGAGGTGCAATGTGTGTTTTGAGCTTTAGTAAGGTTTCTTTTACGTATGACTACCCACCTTTCTATATCTTTTTCTATGAATGCTTGACATTACATAAAAATCAGATGTGAAAAGGTATACACTAAGAGCTATGATGTTTGCTCTGGAGAGATGGTTCATTAGTTAAAAGCTCCTCTTGTTCTTGCAGAACATCTATGTTCAATTGCCAGAATCCTCATGATGGTTTATAATCATCCATAACAGCTGTTCCAAGAATCTGATGCCCTTTGCTGACCTCTAAGAGTACCAGGTATTCATGGAATAGCTATGGAGTTAGGTAGAAGTGTCAAAGAATGCCCTGGTCACCCAGTGGACAGAGGTAAATGAAGGTTGTTAGAAGGGCCAGGTAAGTGTGTATATGTATGAGTATATGTATATATAAACAGTTACTCCACAAATATTTTGAAAGTAAATTCAATAATCCAGGAATTTTATAAAGGGATCATGATTATACAAAGCAGGCTCTGTCCCTGTGCCCATGAAGTTTTTGTATAACTGAGAGGATATGAAATTAGACTGGCAGGGTGAGGCATGTAACTAAAAACCTCAATTCCTGGAGGGTAAGGCAGAAAGATCATCACGACCTAGTCTAATACTAGACTACTTAAAAAAAAAGTCTCAGAGATATATGCAAAACAAACTACTGGTTACAATTAAATGCAATACATACCAAAACAGGAAATAGTGTTGGAGATACAGGTCAGGGCATGAGTATTTTTCACAGAACAACACAAAAGAAGTAATAATAATAATAATAATAATAATAATAATAATAGAAGAAGAAGAAGGAGAGGAGAAGAAGAGAAGAGAAGAAGAAGAAGAAGAAGAAGAAGAAGAAGAAGAAGAAGAGGAGAGGAGGAGGAGGAGGAGGAGGAGGAGGAGGAGGAAGGAGGAGGAGGAGGAGGAGGAGGAGGAGGAGGAGGAGGAGGAGGAGGAATAATCTTAACAAGTTTTCATGAAATTAGCTGGGTAAGAAGAGCCAGGGAAAATATTTTATATTTTTCTGGCAGAATAAAAATTCACATGTATAGCATTGGAAAACATATATGTGTTAGAGTTCATGAAAGGAGATGGCCAAGTCAAAAAGAGTAAAAGCACTTCTTGAGCATGTTAAAAAGTTTTGATTCTCCACAAAGAAAATAAGAACCCCCAGAGCTCCCTGCTCCCAAATCCTGTGGGAGAAAGAGCTCACTGCCAAGACAGGTGGGCACTCGTGAGACTGCAGAGCGGGAGAAACCGCCAATACAGCCCACCCTTCCCACACCCCTGGCCCAAGAGGAAACTGTATAGGGCCTCTGGGAACAGAAGATACTGGCACTCAAGCGGCAGGTCCCCTGCGATCCAGACACCACCCAATTCTGAAGGGACCTGATCAACTGCTCCCTGCACCCAAATCACGTGGGACGGAGAGCTAAAGCTTCAGAGGGGCAGACACGCTTGAGAAGCCAGAAGAGACTACACTTTGCCCACATTTCTGACTCTAGAGGAAAACACCTAATGCCTTGTGCACAGGGGCAAGGGAAAAGGCAGGGCAGGCCCTTCTGATTGCCACCCTCACAGAGAGCTCAAACACAGCCCCCCAAGAGCAACTTCAGGCCCAGGACCAGAGGTAAGACCAACTTTTCTGCTCCAAGTGACCTGCCTGGTGGACTCAGGACACAATCCCACAGGAACAGGTGAAGACCAAACAGGAAAGACTACACGCCCGAAAGCAGAACACTCTGTTCCCATAACTGGCTGAAAGAAAACAGGAAAACAAGTCTACAGCACTCCTGACACACAGGCCTATAGGACGGTATAGCCACTGTCAGAAATAGCAGAACAAGGTAACACCAGAGACAAGCTGATGGCGAGAGGCAAACGCAGAAACCCAAGCAACAGAAACCAAGAGTACATGGCATCATCGGAGCCCAATTCTCTCAACAAAGCAAACACTGAATATCCAAACACAGCAGAAAAGCAAGATCTTGATTTTAAATCACATTTCATCATGATGATGGAGGACTTCAAGAAAGACATAAAGAACTCCCTTAGAGAAACACAGGAAAACATAAATAAACAAGTAGAAGCCTATAGAGAGGAATCACAAAAATCACTGAAAAAACTCCAAGAAAACACAATCAAACAGGTGAAGGAATTAAAAACAGAAATAGAAGCTATACAGAAAGCACAAAGGGAGACAACACTGGATATACAAAACCAAAGGAAGAGACAAGAGGCCATAGATACAAGCATCACCAACAGAATACAAAAGACAGAAGAGAGAATTTCAGGAGCAGAAGATTCCATAGAAATCATCAAGACAACTGTAAAAGATAATGTAAAATGGAAAAAGCTACTGGTCCAAAACATACAGGAAATCCAGGACTCGATAAGATCAAACCTAAGGATAATAGGTATAAAAGAAAGTGAAGACTCCCAGCTCAAAGGACCAGTAATATCTTCAACAAAATCATAGAAGGACATTTCCCTAACCTAAAGAAAGGGATGCCCATAAACATACAAGAAGCCTACAGAACTCCAAATAGATTGGACCAGAAAAGTAACTCCTCCTGTCACATAATAGTCAAAACACCAAATGCACAAAACAAAGAAAGAATATTAAAAGCAGTAAGGGAAAAAGGTTAAGTAACATATAAAGGCAGACCTATCAAAATCACACCAGACTTCTCACCAGAGACTATGAAAGCCAGAAGATCCTGGACAGATGTCATATAGACCCTAAGAGAACACAAATGACAGCCGAGGTTACTGAATCCAGCAAAACTCTCGATTAACATAGATGGAGAAACCAAGATATTCCATGACAAAACCAAATTTACACAATATTATTCTACAAATCCAGCCCTACAAAGGATAATAAATGGCAAAGCCCAACATAGGGAGGCACGCTAAACCCTACAAAAAGCAACAAAACAAAGAGAATGAAAAGCACACAAACATAATCTCACATCCAATTATGAATATAACAGGAGGCAATAATCACTATTACTTAATATCTCTCAATGTCAATTGTCTCAACTCTCCAATAAAAAGACAGAGATTAACAAACTGGATATCAAATGAGGCCCCGGCATTCTGCTGCCTACAGGAAACACACCTCAGAGACAAAGACAGAGACTACCTCAGAGTGAAAGGATGGAAAACCACTTTCCAAGCAAATGGTCTGAAGAAGCAAGCTGGAGTAGCCATTCTAATATCAAATAAAATCGATTATCAACCAAAAGTCATCAAAAAAGATAAGGAAGGACACTTCATATACATCAAAGGAAAAATCCACCAAGAGGAACTCTCAATCCTAAATATCTATGCTCCAAATACAAGGGCACCTACATACATAAAAGAAACCTACTAAAGCTCAATGCATACATTGTACCTCACACAATAATAGTAGGAGATTTCAACACCCCACTCTCATCAAAGGACAGATCATGGAAACAGAAATTAAACAGAGACATAGACAGACTAAGAGAAGTCATGAACCAAATGGACTTAACAGATATTTATACAACATTCTATCCTAAAACAAAAGGATATAACTTCTTCTCACCACCTCATGGTACTTTCTCCAAAATTGACCATATAATTGGTCATAAAACAGGCCTCAACAGATACAGAAAGATAGAAATAATCCCATTTGTCCTATGAGACCACCATGGACTAAAACTGGTTTTCAATAACAATAAGGAAATAACGCCCTCATATACATGGAAGTTGAACAATGATCTACTCAATGATAACCTGGTCAAGGAAGAAATAAAGAAAAAAATTAAAGACTTCTTAGAATTTAATGAAAATGAAGGTACAATATACCCAAACTTATAGGACACAATGAAGCTGTGCTAAGAGGAAAACCCATAGCTCTGAGTGCCTGCAGAAAGAAACAGGAGAGAGAATATATCAGCAGCTTGAAAGCACACCTAAAAGCTCTAGAACAAAAAGAAGCAAATATACCCAGGAGGAGTAGAAGACAGGAAATAATCAAACTCAGAGCCGAAATCAACCAAGTAGAAACAAAAAGGACCATAGAAAGAATCAACAGAACCAAAAGTTGGTTCTTTGAGAAAATCAACAAGATAGATAAACCCTTAGCCAGACTAAAGAGAGGACACAGAGAGTGTGTCCAAATTAACAAAATCAGAAATGAAAAGGGAGACATAACTACAGATTCAGAGGAAATTCAAAAAATCATCAGATCTTACTATAAAAGCCTATATGCAACAAAACTTGAAAATATGCAGGAAATGGCAATTTCCTAGACAGATACCAGGTACCGAAGTTAAATCAGGAATAGATAAACCCCATAACTCCTAAAGAAATAGAAGCAGTCATTAAAGGTCTCCCAACCACAAAGAGCCCATGTCCAGATGGGTTCAGTGCAGAATTCTATCAGACCTTCATAGAAGACCTCATACCAACACTATCCAAACTATTCCACAAAATTGAAACAGATGGAGCACTACCGAATTCCTTCTATGAAGCCAAAATTACTCTTATTCCTAAACCACACAAAGACCCAACAAAGAAAGAGAACTTCAGACCATTTTCCCTTATGACGCAAAAATACTCAATAAAATTCTTGCAATCCGAATCCAAGAGCACATCAAAACAAACATCCACCATGATCAAGTAGACTTGATTCCAGGGATACAGGGATAGTTTAACATATGGAAAACCATAAACGTAATACAGTATATAAACAAACTGAAAGATAAAAGCCACATGATCATTTTAATAGATGTTGAGAAAGCATTTGACAAAATTCAACACCCCTTCATATAAAAGTCCTGGAAAGGATAGGAATTCAAGGCCCTTACCTAAACCTTGTAAAAAGCCATATACAGCAAACCAGTAGCTCATATTAAACTAAATGGAGAGAAACCAAAAGCAATCCCACTAAAATCAGGGCCTATACAAGGCTGCCCACTCTCTCCCTACTTATTCAATATAGTTCCTATAGTTCTAACCAGAGCAATCAGACGACAAAAGGAGATCAAAGGGATACAGATTGGAAAAGAAGAAGTCAATATATCACTATTTGCAGATGATATGATAGTATATTTAAGTGATCCCAAAAGTTCCACCAGAGAACTTCTAAACCTGATAAACACCTTCAGCAAAGTGGCTGGGTATAAAATTAACTCAAATAAATCAGTAGCCTTCCTCTAAACAAAAGAGAAACAAGCTGAGAAAGAAATTAGGGAAACGACACCCTTCATAATAGTCCCAAATAATATAAAATACCTCAGTGTGACTTTAACCAAGCAAGTGAAAGATCTGTATAGTAAGAATTTCAAGCCTCTGAAGAAAGAAATTGAAGATCTCAGAAGATGGAAAGATTTCCTATGTTCATGGATTGGCAGGATTAATATAGTAAAAATGGCCATTTTACCAAAAGCGATCTACAGATTCAATGCAATCCCCATCAAAATACCAATCTAATTCTTCAGAGAGTTAAATAGAACAATTTGCAAATTCATTTGGTATAACAAAAAACCCAGAAGGGCTAAAACTATCCTCAACAACCAAAGGACTTCCAGGGTAATCACTGTCTCTGAACTCAAGCAGTATTACAGAGCAGTAGTGATAAAATCTGCATGGTATTGATACAGAGGCAGACAGATAGACCAGTGAAATAGGAATGAAAACCCAGAAATGAACCCACACACCTATGCTCACTTGATTTTTGAAAAAGGAGCCAAAACCATCCAATGGAAAAAAGATAGCATTTTCAGCAAATGGTGCTTGTTCAACTGGAGGTCAACATGTAGAAGAATGCAGATCGATCCATGCTTATCACCCTGTACAAAGCTTAAGTTCAAGTGGATCAAGGACCTCCACATCAAACCAGATACACTCAAACTAATAGAAGAAAAAGTGGGGAAGAATCTCGAACACATGGGCACTGGAGAAAGTTTCCTGAACAAAACACCAATGGCTTATGTTCTAAGATCAAGAATCGACAAATGGGATCTCATAAAACTGCAAAGCTTCTGTAAGGCAAAGGACACTGTTGTTAGGACAAAATGGCAACCAACAGATTGGGAAGAGATCTTTACCAGTCCTACAACAGATAGAGGGTTTATATCCAAAATATACAAAGAACTCAAGAAGTTAGACAGCAGGGAGACAAATAACCCTATAAAAAATGGGGTTCAGAGCTAAACAAAGAATTCACAGCTGAGAAATGCCGAATGGCCGAGCAACACCTAAAGAAATGTTCAATGTCTTTAGTCATAAGGGAAATGCAAATCAAAACAATCCTGAGATTTCACCTCAAACCAGTGAGAATGGCTAAGATCAAAAACTCAGGTGACAGCAAATGTGGGCAAGGATGTGGAGAAAGAGGAACACTCCTCCACTGTTGGTGGGATTGCAGTCTGGTACAACCATTCTGGAAATCAGTCTGGAGGTTCCTCGGAAAATTGGACATTGAACTACCTGCGGACCCAGCTATACCTCTCTTGGGCATATTCCCAAAAGATGCCCCAACATAACAAAGACACATGCTCCATTATGTTCATAGCAGCCTTATTTATAATAGTCAGAAGCTGGAAAGAACCCAGATGCCCTTCAACAGAGGAGTGGATACAGAAATGTGGTACATCTACACAATAGAATATTACTCAGCTATCAAAAACAATGACTTTATGAAATTTATAGGCAAATGGATGGAACCAGAAAATATCATCCTGAGTGAGCAAACCCAATCACAGAAAAACACATATGGTATGCACTCATTGATAAGTGGATTATTAGTCCAAATGCTTGAATTACCCCTGATCCACAGAACACATGAAACTCAAGAAGGTTGACCAAAATGCAAATTCATCACTCCTTCCTTAAAAGGGGAAGCAGAATACCCTTGGGAAGGAATAGGGAGGCAAAGTTTAGAACAGAGGCAGAAGGAACACCCATTCAGAGCCTGTCACACATGTGGCCCATACATATACAGCCACCCAAGATGGATGAAGCAAAGAAGTGCAGGCTGACAGGAACCGAATGTAGATCTCTTGAGAGACACAGCCAGAATACAGCAAATACATAGGCGAATGCCATCAGCAAGCCACTGAACTGAGAACGGGACCCCCATTGAAGGAATCAGAGAAAGGACTGAAAGAGCTTGAAGGGGCTTGAGACCCCATATGAACAACAATGCCAACCAACCAGAGCTTCCAGGGACTAAGCAATTACCCAACGACTATACATGGACTGACCCTAGGCTCCAACCTCAGTGATAACAATGAATATCCTAGTAAGAGCACCAGTGGAAGGGGAAGCCCTTGGTCCTGCCAAGACTGAACCCTCAGTGATCGTGATTGTTGGGGGGAGGGCAGTAATGGGTGGAGGATGGGGAGGGGAACACCCATAGAGAAGGGGAGGGGAGGGGCTAGGGGGATGTTGGCCTGGAAACTGGGAAAGGGAATAACAATCGAAATGTAAATAAGAATCACCCAAGTTAATAAAGATGAAAAAAATTATAATCAGAAAAAAAGAAACACCCAAGTTAATAAAGATGGGAAAAAAAGATGAAAAAAAATTAAGAAAAATCATTTTTTTAAATCCTTTAGGCCATGTTTAAGACCAAAACACGTAATTACGATCACTCTAATGGATATTTCTTTCATACTTTTTCACTTACAATTTTATGCATGTATATACTGAACTTTATCAATTTTAACTACCGACACCCCTCTTGTCCCCTTCTCTACCTGACTAAAATCCTTTTCCCCCTAAAATCTCCTCTATTTTGATGTCTTTTCTCACCCATTGAGTCGAGGGATATTTGCACAAACATGGTCAACATAATAGCACACCTTCCCTATTCCCCATGGGCTGTCCACATGTCATAGCCTCTGAGTCAAAGCCCCTCAACCAATCATAATCCTCTAAAGCCTGATATTCAAGGTCTTTCATTGTCCTACCTCAGACGTCTTTTCAGACCCATCCCCTGTCAGTTCTTGTCATACATTCTACAAGCCAACCAGTTATTCTCAAAATATGTGCTTACATACTTTTGCCTTTCATCTAATTCTTACTAACACTAGAAGATTCTCTCATTTCCTTCTTCTCCTGTATCACCCAGATCTTATTTAAAGGTCTTTTCTTCTTTAAAGCCTTGCCTGATTTCCTATGTTGATGCTGCTTTTTTGTACTCAACTTTGAAAAGTGCTTCTTCAATCTTTCCTCTTTCCCTCCTTGAAATTTGCATAATGTGTGTGGTATACATTTTAATTCCTAATGTGTAACATCTGATGTTGAGGGGTAAGCATTATTATGTTTCACACCCTCTACAGCTATAAGCCTGATTCTAAAGACTATAATAGAATCACAAATAACCAGGAAGCAATTGAGTAAATGATGCTTTTATGACTAGAAGATATCCCCTTTTCAAAGCTGTAAACGAGATTGTTATTTCCAGTTTCACTTCTGAGAACCTTGCACCAAGTTTCTGTATTATGCAATGTCATTACATGCATGTTGGAATTTACATCTATTTTTAGAATATTCCCCAATAGCTTAGATAATAATGGGAAATGACCCTTGGTGTTTGGATTATTGTGGGAATTAGTTGAGACAACTGAACCAGTTTTTAAAAATATAAGGTCCTATAAAAATACACAAATTTGGCATAAATTTAAAACTACTTTAGTATACTTTCTCACATTGAATATTAGTTATGTGATATTGGTACCTGTAGATTCATGCAGAAAATCTGTTTGTAGCAGAATCATGAGAACATCCTTCTGTTGGAACTAGCTACATAACTTACACGACTTTAGCAAAAGGAAAGAACATGGGACCCTGAGTCAGCAGAAATGTAGAATCAGTTTAAATAATAATCTACAAATGATTTACTCCCTATGTACAGTTCTTCAATGCTCAGAGCTTCAGTTTCTCTACATGACGTAGTCATCCTGCCTGTATCAAGAATTGAAATAATGAGTATAAAAATGTTTTGCAAACATTTTTTACATTTGCAGTGTTTCCATTCATTATAAATATTAAGTTTATTATTGCCAACCATATATTGAAAGTCGTCACATAAATTTCATCCAA